>NW_010266442.1:0-16176 GCF_000690775.1 Eurypyga helias
TTGTTGAACTCCATGAGGTTGGCAACCTGTCAGGGTCCGTCTGGATGGTATGATTTCCCTCCAGCATGTCAACCACACCACACAGCTTGGTGCCATCGGCAAACTTGCTGAGGGTGCACTCAATGCCATCATCCGTGTCACTGACAAAGATGTTAAACAGTACAGGTCCCAACACCAACCCTTGAAGAATGCTGCTCATTACTAGTCTCCAGAAACCAGTGGCCTCCTGGGTCATTAAGGACACCCTTTGGTTTGCTGCAGTATTCAAGCTTACCAATTCATAAGGCAAAAGTAGAAGAAATGTTTCAGGTTTAAAAAGGCATAACCGTTGTCATAGCACTTCTCATTAAAATATATTTTGTGCGTAGAAATCCTGAAAAATCTGAACCTCCTTAGTAAATCAATTGCCTGGTTCCTGTCCATCAGGAGCCCTCTGTTAGGGTTGTTTTATAACAGGATTCTGGTGGGATCGAAAACAGCACCTCACAAGAACTAGAAGAGAAAAGCTTTACAGTTGGGTCTGAGGTTATTATCCAGATTTTAGAACTAAAATATGAATTAACTCTAGCTTGGGTTATTAGTCTCATCTGCAGAATGTTTCAGAGTGGATGCTCCCTTGCTAGTTTATCTCTGAATGTACAAGGATCACAGAATTACATGATTCAAACTGAGATTAAGACCAGTGAGTTGTTTTGACTACAGTGCTCATTTCAGTGAGGTATTAACAGATAACAAACGGCAGTACTAGAGTTGGGTTTTTTTCCTTTTTGTTAAGAATTTTATTAAGAACTATGCAAATAAAATGCCAAAAGACACTTCTTTCAGTGAACAGTTTAAGTTCTCAGTCTGAGAGCACAATAATCAGACAACTGATAAACTCTGACTAGCTCTTCCCCAGGAACTGTTTTTCACAATTAAAACAAACAAGTAAACAAAAACTAAAACCCACCACCACAAAAATACCAGAGGAACGTAACATATATGTAGTGAATTTTGACCTTTTGTATGGCATACTACAAACCTGAAAAAAGATCAAACTATGGATATATTTGAGTTAATTTTCTTGAGTGATTGCTTACTAAGAAAGAAAGAAGGAAAATATTTAGAGAATAATATTATTCAATCCTTCATAAATTTGATTAGACTCTCAGTTTGTTTTGAGAAAATGGGTAACCAAAAAAACCCCTTTCTTTCTTCATTCATGCAGCTACCAACTTTATCAACTAATGGCTTTAAATTTTATACATTTATTTTAGCTCTATAGCAACATCAACAGTCACCTCTTAATTTGGCAGACAAATCCCTTCTTAGGAAACTTTTTCCCTTCCCCTGTTATTAGAATTGTGCTTTCACAAATTTCCAGCATTATTGTTTGTACATTATCCACTAACCGATATCATGAACCACTGCAACAGAAACATCCTGTTATTTCAGTCCTTTCACATTAATTCGGTTTTCATAAAAAGAATTCAGGGTACCAAACTGAGAAATAATGAAAAAAGTAGCAATTATGAAAAGAACTGAGGCCTCTATTTCTTCCTCTTAAAATAACAGATGATATGGATAACATACATACTCATTTAGTAAAAAAATAGAATCTATTATTACTGGTAGTAACCTCACACAGCTGGACTGAAGTGACAGTTATAACCTTTGAATAATTTAAGGCTTTCATAAACATTGTTATCTTGTAAAAACAAAACAAACAAACAAAAATTTATTGTAGCAGATTTTATCTTTGGCCTTTCTTCTTCAATGCTACAACAGAAATGGTCTGCTTAAGTAACTGAGGAAAATCTAAGGTTAGACAACATGGAACACATGAAAAAGAAGTTTCAAACTATATTTTTAATTTTCCTTTCTCTCCTGATGTGCAAAGTCTGCTTGTCTTTGTTTTCTCTAATATGGGAAGTTACTTGCCAAATTATTTTTACCTGATTTCTTAGTCTTGTGCAATATAAACCACACAACTAAATAATTGACAATCATTTGCGTCCAGTCCCTTAATGCAAAGACTTGGTTAAATTGCTGTGCTGTTTTTGTAGGTCAGGTAATAGCACAGTTCATAGAATGGTCAAGTGCACCATGTTTATTTTTAAAAAAAAATTGGTTCCAGCAGTAATGGGAACTGAATAACCAAGCTGACCTCAGATCAGTGCTGTTTCTTATCCTTTTCTAAAGCATAAGGTGTGAGAGAGGTAGCATCTGGAAGTTTAAGAAAAAGTCAAAGCAACTCCCTGTTGTTATCTTCACAGAGCCAAAGCAGCTATTCAGCTACCTCTGCCCTTCCAAATACCCGCTTAGTGCATCTCCAACTGTTTCCTAGTGTTTTCTAACAGTAGCCTTCACACATTCATGTACCCATGCCGCCACCTTTCAACAAAGACTCCGGCACTCTGACACCTTGCACACAGAAAAAAATTGTCACTCATGAGAAATCTGCAGTTTTAGTAAGACAGCTAGCAGGTATCATCTGCCCATACTACACTTCGTATTCCTTGATTTGACAGTTTCCTAGGAAAACCTCTAACTGGCTTGGCTAGACTTCTTTGCTGACCTATATTTCATGTAGTTTTTACCATATATTTTGTCCCGTGTTGCAAAGAATGAATAGCAAGAAAGCAGAAGCATTATAGCTCACTGCACTTTTAATTTGGAAAGCTGAAGGACATTTCTACAGAAGAGACTTGGGGCCTGAGATAGCACCTCAAGCTGAATTTCATCTAAGAAATACAGATCATCATCCATTTCACAGAAGTAAAAAAAAAAAAAAAAATATACAAGAAAATAAAGACTTCCAGAAATTAGATTAACAGCAAAATATGGTGCATTGTGAAACAGTCTTCTGTAGGAGAAGAGAGCATTACATTGGAAATATTCTACTTGAATGAAAAAAAGGACAGTAGGACTAGAGAGATTTATTGCAGTCTGAATACTGAGTAGTATACATGACCCTAATAGGAGTTTTCCTTTACCAATTCCCATAATTCAAGCGTTTCGAACTTCTTCACAATAGAATCATCTAAGATCTACAGCTAACGTGACAAGTAGCTTTGCAGGTGTTGACATACCAAGTGGTATATTCTATAACAGACATATCTTTCTCCTTTAAATACATCCTTTTAAGTATGCATTGCCTTCACAACAAGAGCAAAGCAATGCTCCTTTCAGATAGGAAGCAACTACTCGTAAGATAGTCCTCCACTGTAAACCTTGGAGTCCACAGGAGTGATCTTAGGGTAATGAGCTCTACTGGGAAATCTGGTTACTTTTAATGGCCAGAAATGCTGTGCAAGACCCTGCTATTTTTTATGCAGGCTGATTATATATTTTTAATTTATAGTGGTTTCACTGTGGTTCTTCAACAGAGAACATCCTTCCCCACCATCCAGCATGCTTGTGTATCCATGCTTAGACTACTTCACTTACAAATTGCTGTGCTATTTGTTGTTATAGGACTGCTGAACTGATCGCAAAAGAAATTAAGTGAGTGGAAAACCAAAAGACCTGTTCACTATTTTTGCTTTTGTAGCTTATTTGAACTGCTTCACATATGAAGACATCTTATACTTTCAGACCAGAGAATACAAAGCATTACAAATATCAAAGAATTTAGGACCAAAAGGGGAAAAAAGTGTTTTAGGATCATCAGCTACGCCTAAAGTTTCCAGTCACTGGCCCTTAAATGTTAAGACTCTACAAGTAAATACATACACCCCAAATGTTGGTGGTTACCAGAATTTACAAGCTTGCACATTTATTGTTTTCTCTGAAAACATCTTGAATTTGATTGATTTAACTATGCAAACTGCCCAGCTGTGACAACTGTCTGTTCCACTGTCACCTATCTCATAACAGTCATATATTTATCTGCATCCCCTAACTGTCTACTAGAAGATTTCTAATAAGTAATTTGGCCTGGGTTTAAGTAAGACATCAGACATCAGAGATTCTGTGTCCTAATAGCACTCCCTTAAGCAATCTACCTCCTTTGCCTTTTAAGTTGTTTACTAACCAAGATAAATGAGCTTGCCAAGGCAGGACAACGACAATAGTTGGCAGATACATTGCTCACATAGCTGACCCTACTCAATTTTAAAACAAAATAAATCTATGATGTTTTGTTTTATGTATGACTTATTAAATTACTGATATATAACTTGTCTGCCCCAGATTACAGGGCACTGCTAATGCACTGAGCTGCAGACACTACGTAACCTTAAAAAAAAAAGTTTACATTAAAATGAATATGAAAAAGAGGTTCAGAGGGAATGAAAAAAAAGGCTTGACTAATTGTCTTCTGGGAAATCAATATGCTATCAAATGCCATGTTTACAAAACAACTGATGACTAGGAAAGACAGGTATGACACATTAAAGCTATTCTTCCAGAAGGTGAAGTCACAACGCTTTTGAAATTGCTGTATCCAAGGACTCTCTGTTGAACCTCCATAGCTAGAAACGCTAAGAAACATCCTGTGATAACATTATAGGTATTGCTGTTTTGAGAAAGACCCATAAGAACTACTAGTCTGAGGCTAAACTAGCTAGAACTAGGAATTTAGGAAACACTGGGGTTTGTGTTCTTTGCTGATTCTTATGAAACATGCAACATGCTAGTATTAGGGTCAACGAAACAAGACCCTGCTTAATTATGTACAACCATTATTCTAATGCAATTCATGGGGAGCTCACCAAAGAAAAAAAGACTACAAAACAACTCAAAAAGCATGTCACTTCTGGGTGGGGTGGACATTTGGTACATCCCTCATCACCATATGCCTTGTGCCTTTCTTCACCAGAGCACTAAAGAGAAAAGGCCAGAATGGGCCCAGTCAGTGAAGGTCTAACACAGAGATGTATGCAGGAAAAGCTTTGTAAGCAATCAAACTGAAGCCTCCCCAGAAAGCCCTTGAAAAATATCAATATCAACATCCAGGACACCCAAAAGCACAGAACTTGTGCTTTGCTGCAATCTTCAGATTTTTTTTTACATTTCTGACAGAAATTAATGAATGTCTTTGTGCATTGCATTAGAAGAGAATGTTGTGTAATAATAAAATTAGAGAGACTAAGAAATAAAACACCCATTGCTCAATCTTTCAAGTAATTATCATACCTTCCCTTTTAGACCAGCTAAGAAACATCAGCCATCCCATTTTCATGGGTGAAATAACTCATTTTTTGCCTAGTATCTCTTTAACAGTAGATAAAATGACACTCAGGCAGAAAAAGAATATGTGAAAAAAAAAATTGCATTTGTAATAATTAAAAAAATTATATTATGGCCACGTCAGTGAGCAACCAGGCTCAATGAAAAGGAGGAACACAATTCCCTCTCTACATATAACCAAGGGTATATTTCACCCTTTAGTCTTTTGGTTGGCTTTGTCTCTCTCTCTTTTTTTCTTTTTTTTTTCCCCCTACTATGTACCCCTAGTAACACACTGCATTCTTCTCCAGACTTCCCATATTCCCCAAATTTGTCCTCTCTCTTGGGAGTTTATTGTGTGCATGGATATTCTGATTCATGAAATCATCTCCATTGTTCTTCACATTCTGTTAGCAAGAATACAGATAATTTATAAATAAATAACACATTGGATGGATAAAATGTAAATCACCACACTAGTCAGAAAATACTTTTAATGTGGCCTGCAGTGCTAATCCTATCCAGTGACTCCCCCCACCCTGCTCCCTACCAGTTTGAGGGTAACTTCTTAAAACAACACTTGAAGAACAATGTAGGTATAACATAATGATGGGATTTTAAGTGTTGGATGAGGCTGGATGGAGCTGGGAATGTGCCAAGCTACTCTGCAGTTTCTCTATTTTCTAATAGCAAAAACCTGAGTTTTTCCCTTAATTTCAGTTTTGCCTCACCTGTTTTTGCACTGACCTAATAAGCACATTGCAAAAACTGTGTAGAGAAGTCTCAGATGCTTGTGCTGAAGGCTACTATAAAAGTTCAAGTTCTCAGTTTTTATAGGACAAGAAGAGACAGTTGGATAACTTCAGACTGGAGAAAGACAATGGATTCTGCTGCGTGAGTGATCAGAGATCTGGTGCTCAAGCGTACCCTGGAGCTCCAAAGCTAAAATCACAGTTTAAATCAACCTCATGACCTCAATCACAAAGTTGCACAAAACACAGAAGTCAAAAGGGTGCCTAACTGGTAACCAGAACCTAACCAAAATCACAGGGACAGGAGTTCAGAATGAATGCAAGGATCAAAATCCAAAATCTAACAGCAAGATATTTTTTCCAAGCACTCCTATCTGTAATGATCAGATATATCAAGCGATACATGATTTAACTAAACCATTTGGTGTAAGATCAGTTAAAATTAGGTAAAATTTATTTTTTTAAAAACTATGTTTTTTTTCAAAATGCAGTTGCATGTGTTTAAGCAACTAGAACAAATCCCAACCTCTTTGTTTTGCTCACCTCTAATCTCCATTGTTTCAGGAGATGATCACTAGCAAGAAGTTACTTCCTTTACATCCTTTCTGAGGCAACAGTTAATTACATGAGACATTATAGTAAATCTAATTACATACCAGTTCAAGAAATATTCCCAGTGCATCTTCTTGCCTTGTAAGATCCTTTCTTCTCTCTACATTTTCAGAGTTAGAGGCTTTCCACTTCTTTTCCTTGATATCCTGACACAAGACCTAGTCAAGCAGAAGATAAAATATATAAACCCACAAAAATGTGTATATAGAGGAAATGCTTTTGATTCTGGTTTTAGGCACCTTACTATTTCTCCAAGATCTCACTAGCCTATGTCCTAACAAATGAAATACGACTTGCTATACTTCTTGATTACAAAACCCATGGCTATTTACAAATGGAAGCATAGATCCATGGGCAGCTCTAGCATTTTATTGTCATGTTTGTCTAAAGTTTCTTTACACACTTTCATTATTTCTGAGATAAAACTGAATTGTCCACCTCATCCACCTGCACCGTACCCAGTGAGAATCAATAACATTACTTCAAGCACTGCTGTCTTAGCAACAAAAAGTAACACATGCAGTTCCACTTCAGGTAGTACAGAGGACAGTCTGAGCGGAAACAACCAGCATACAGCAGCCGTTCGGGTACAGCAACCTGCTCTCAGCATATTTTGTGTACCTGCAGATAAAGGTGTCAAGCAGGGTTTAACAAAAAAAAAAAAAAAAAACACCAAACAACAACAAACCCACGTAAGGAAAAATCTAATATGACACTACCAGGATTTCCAGACAGCTCTAGTTCTGACCCCCACCTTTTTTTAATTTTTCTTCCTATTTTCCCCCTCTTTGTGTTTATTGTTCTGTCAGTAGTACCAGCCTCAGAAGCTGCACTGCCTATCATGAAAATATTATGATAGACATGGCAGTATGAACCCACACTGAATCACAAGCCCTTACTCTCTGAGTGGTCCAACTGGCTTAGCAGGAATAGAAGACAACTGTGTGGAATACAGAGAAGACAGACTATGACTGGAAAGCAAGAAAGAGAAAACAAGCCTCCAGCTCAAGAGCTGCTCAATAATAACTCACTTTTTAATTAATTAGTAACTTCCCTTCTGTAGCTAATATAAAGTTGAAATCAACTTCAGACAAAGCAAACTAGATTTTCTTAATTGGCTTCTAAGCTATGGTCTCTGGTTTCTGCATCTTTATTTAAGCTAAAATCTGTGTTGCTTTGTGGCAGCTTTATCGGGAATTTCAATGTTCTGTTTTTCCAGTCCCACAGGAACCTTGCATTGTTCTATGAATGCAAACTACCACACTTCTGAGACCCACTTAGTACAGTTTTAGTCCATTCCCTCATAACTTAACCCCAAATCCTAAAGCGAGCAACCTTCACTGATGAAAGTTCTTCTGCCTTAAAAGAAAGTGGCCATTAAAGTTGCTGTGATGACATGAGTTTTTGGGAAAATGAAATAGGATAAAGACTGGCCTGCTAAAAAGGAGTAGCATGAAAGTTGAAAAATGAAGTAGTTTTTGGCCCTGTCAAACAGCATTTTATCTTTCTGAAAGACACAGCATTACAGAATAGTTTGCTTTATTTATAGGACACATTAGGTATATTAATTTCTTATGCATATTATACCGGTGGTGTCTTCTGCACATTAAACAACTCCACAGACAGTAAGGCACTCTGCATTTGCCAGGTGCAGCACAAACAATAAAAATGGCACATTACGTACTCATTCTATTCATTCCCAAGTAAGTTTGACATAAGTTCAAATGCACATTTTAAACTTAATTTTTAAATGGATACAAGAGGTATGGTGGACAGCATCTAAAATGATGATTGTTTGTCAAAATGGAGCTTGAGGAGGGACAAAGTTCTCTGTGATTTTCATTTTGTCTGAAAATCCCTTCAGGTTGGAAATACAGTATCAGCAAAACTCAGGGTCAGTACTCAGAACAGAATCTCTCCATTCAGCTCTGAGACTATACTAAAAAGCAAACAATTCCTGATTAAAGAGTTTTTGTATTTTTAAATACTAGCCACTCCTGTCTATCATTTCATGTTTTCTCTCAATAGCAAATGCCAAAAATTAGTTTCTGAAAGATCCTGACATTATATCCAGTGCATAAGACAATTGATGATCTTACAACTCCTTTCCCTTCACTCTATTCTCTGTGAACAAGCCAGTATCTCTTGCCTGGGAAGACCATCCATTATCATGGTGACAGTTATTGATTTTAATTAAAGTGGCAGAAAGAAGCCAAAAATATTAAACCCTATTCTGCCATGTTCCAGGTATCAAAATAAATGGTACTGAGAATTTACACTGACACAATCACGTATTTATGCCTATGTACAAAGCTACAGCCAATCTGCACCAGAGATGCCAATAGAGCATGCCAGCAGCTTTAATTAGTATAGAAAGCTGATTTGATGGTAGGGACAACATGTAACAGTTTTGGCAGCAGCAACTCACCAGGAGAAGGGAGTCCCAATTGCCATGAAAAACTTGATGGGCAGCAGTAGTCACTTAATTTGTTTATATAACCAAGCAAGTTGGGTTTGCCCTTTTGTTTACCCCCCCTATGGCTTATTTCATGTGACAAAAGAGAGCAAGTGTTTGGGTTAACATCCAGCTACTCACAATTACAACCTGAAATGCCTGCCAAATGCATAAATCTCACTAGCCATGAAAAGGAAAAAGGCCTTTTCCTAGAATAAGAGAGCTAGACACACATACACACACAAAGAGAAAACAGTACAGCCTGCTCCTGAGCTATATATTCTGTCAAAGATTCCCAATATCATTCAGAACAATAAGTAATTCTTGACATCCCTGAGTTACAGAAAATCATTTTGGTCACAGACTTCAGAGAAGTAAACTGGTTCAGAAAGGCTGTGTATCATCTAAACTTGCACAATGTGCTTTTGTTGAGGGTTTGGGTTTTTTCAGTCCTATCAGAAACAGCACCTTGCAATACGGCTTTGCGTGCGCTATGAGAACTAACGAAATGATGTTCACAAGGCACAGGGCACACCATTTGGTAAGTGTCAGATACAAAGGACTGCTACGCTAATAATCAAAAAATATAATCCATTGATCTCTCAACCTCCATCTGATCAATGGGATAAAATTGGTGTTAAATGTGACCCCACTATATTTTAGAATAAGCTGACTGATGGACAGACTTATGCAGTCTATCTTCCTTCTTTTGGAGATTTCAGGTCTCCACTGTTACGTGAGTGGATTGGCAGAAATTTTTCAGTGTTTTACATTTCCTCTGTGGAATCCCTGCAGGTAAATAAAGTATTTGCCTTTTCCCAGTGGTTACCACATGTGTCTAAGATATTAATTGGCAATTTTATTTTTCAAGTCTATTTTTCCTACTTTCTCTCTAACAACAAAAAAGTGATGTAAAATCCATAATGTCCATGTTCTATCAGTAAATCCATCTGGGTTTTGGTATGTGCCCTTGAAGTGCTAATGCATTTGGGGAAAAACATATCTCAAATAAACAAGTCTAATATACAGCATTACATTTTAGGAAAGCAAAAATTCATCATGCCTTGGAAGGCAAAATTCCACGATGTTCCTGTAACAGATATCCCTGTCTTGCAAGTTGTAATATATTGTTGTCTAAATGCTTATTCCTTTCTTTATATTGACATTTGAACAGGTACCTCACTTTAATACATGAAAGATGTAATAGAAGAACCATTGAAAAGCCTGACATTTATCCATATCTTTTCCTGAATATTTGTGGATTTGACCATTTCCTTGATAGTTCCTCCTCTATTTGATTATCTGCCTATATCTTATCAGCACAGAGCTTTCAGGGGACCTGATGTGACTGCAGCCATTTTTGGAACAACATGCTGAAGAACCTTTACTTTCCCGGCTGGCTGAGTGACAGTTACTGAACACAGGTATGTCCCTCTGATCAGGGTCATAGAGGAGAACCAGCTGCTTCTGATGCGGTTCTGAAGTCAAATAAAAGCAATTCCATGCTGTCAGGAGCATCATCTGAACCAGTGACTCTTGTCCCTAGACAACAGTGTTAAGTAAGAGATGCACCATGTGCAACAATTTCCTGTGCCACCTAGAGAGAGACTTGGCAGAAAAGTGGTGTGAAATTAACAACTGTCACTTACTTATTCAATTTGTACAGAGAAAAATTTAATTGTTTCCACTCATTTTGAGCTTTGACAAGGGAAACAGGATGCTAATGTTTCCAGCATGCACTGTCTGTGGTAGACTGCAGCATAAACATCCATCAATCCTGAAACAAATTACTGTTCTTCTAATGTCCATCACAGTAGTCACCATTTTCCAGGTATGAATATTCAATTAATCAGACCACTACACATTGCAGATAAGTTGGCTTTTCTTTTCATGAAAGGCAGGATAAAACTTAGTGCAGTATAAATCAATTGTAATCTACATGGTTGAATTTTGCCAGCATGTCACAATTCACTCACAGCACTGCTGGAAATTCTCTAGAAGTGTCACTTCTTGGCTTGGTCTGAGTTAAAGACTGAAGTGGCACACACAAAGGATTTGGGCATGGTATGCAAGCATTTACTCATCAGTGGATGACCCATCTTTGTCTTATTTCAGGGAATGGCCCTTGAATCATGTCATGAACAGGAGAAAGAGGGTATTTCAGAAACTTTCTGCAGCTGAGAGATGAGTATAGCAAACAGTGCAGAGAATGAGGAGTGCTGAATTTCATGCTACTCTAGGGTGTAATGAAAAAAATCAAATTTTTTCCTGAAGACATGAATCTTTCCAGGTCTATGTCTCACTCTCAGCTGACAGGATACAGTCACCTTGGGGTTATATTGAACAGAAGTAGCTATCGATTACAAAAGTGTTTGCAGATTAGGAGACTTGCAAAAGAGTTACTCAGCAATCTCTCTTAATTGGATATGTTCAGCACTTGAAACTTAATTTCTATCTCCATTTAAGTGAGTCAATATTGTGGAAGCAGACAGAAAACAGGTCTGACACAATAAAACTTCAATGCTGTTTCTATTTTCCTGTATCAGTCTACTCAAAAGCAGAATCTGCATTTATTTCAGGTCAAATAATCACTGGCCTCATGTTCTATGAAAAGGCTGTAAGGGTTTCCATTTAGCACTGTACGAGGGAGTCATGGACTACACCAAGTTAACAGAATTCCAGTGTATCTAGGAAGAGATCTCTGGTGAGTGCCTAGTCCAAACCCCTCAGCTCAAGCAGGGTCAACTACAATAAGCTGTGCATAATAATGTGCAATTGGATTTTGAATATCTCAAAAGATGGAGACTCCACAGCCTCTCCAGGCAGCATGTTCCAGTGTTTTGACTCTCCCTGTCAAAGCAATATTTTTTTTGTTATGCTGAGCCTTCTCTTCAAGGCTAAAACATCCTGTCCCTCTCAGCCTCACCTTGTATGTCCCCACATGTACTCCCTTATTTATCTTTGTGACCTTTGTCCCACTATGTCCATGCCTCCTCATCAAATGGAGAGGCCAGACCTGGACACAGCACTCTTGATTTGGTCTCACCAGGAATGAGTAGAACGCAAATATCACCCTCCTCGACCTGCTGGCAACGTCCTTCCTCAAAGAGCCTTCTTTTCCACAAGGGTGCATTACTGGCTCATGTTCAATTTTTCTGGTCGACAAGGACACCCAAGGCCTTTTCTGCAAAGCTGCTTCTCAGACAGGCACCCCCCAGCCTGTACTGATGCCTGGGGTTACTCTGAAACAGCTGCAGGACTTTGCTGAACTCCATGAGATTCTTGTTGGTCTATTTCTCCAGCCTGTCAGAGTCACTCTGAATGGCAGCACAGCCATTCGGGGCACCAACCACTCCTCCAGTTTTGCATTTTCTGCAAATTTGCTGAGGGTGCACTCTGCCTTGTCTTCTAGGTCCATAACAACAGTGCTGGCCCTAGTATTGACCCTGGGGTACACCACTAGTTACTGGTCTCCAGCTGGACTTCATAGAGCTATCACAACCTACTGAGCCCAGCAGTTCAGCTGCTTTTCAGGCCATCTCCCTGTACGCTTACCTAATGCATACTTCATCAGTTTGTCTACTGTTGGCAGCTTTTGGAGATCATGAACTCCCAAAAAACCCACATTCTACTAAATTCTGTTTCTAGTAGTATCAAGGTACTAATCCTTACAGCAAGAGTTAGTCACTGGCTGTGCTGAACAAGATGACTGGTTATAGTAACCTTGTCAATCCTGAACCTCGGTTCCGTAGGAGTTGACATAACATACTGAAAAACATTACACAATTGAAGGAAGCTCACTGTGTTTCTCCCTCCAAAGGCTAATATGTTAATGAGTCTGAAGGAGAAAGACTGAGCACATTTTCTGAAAAACAGCATGACCTTTAATAGAAAAACCCTCCTTTTCTTCTGTTATACAAATCAGAGGGTTCCTGCTTGAAAATACAGCACATCTGAGCCTTAAGCTAAAATCTGGAGTCTTACAAATCTTTACCTTAAACAACTCAGGAGCAGAACATTGTCATTAAGTAACTTCCAATACGTATGTTTATGCAACATTAAATAGAAAGAGGTAAAATATTATGGTGCTAGCAAAGATAGCATGGAGACACTGAACTCAAATATATGTTTTTCAGTTTGGGTTTGTGCATTTATTCATTTTCAAGGTTTGCCAAATTTTTACATTTTTAGAAATGCAGCACCTATATAGAAAGACCTGAACACCTCATGGCAATTCTGTTAAGAAAAAGTGATTATAGCTCTTCTGCACCTACTTAAGGCCAGGAATAACAGAATTCCCATAGGCAAAAAATGTGGATGCAACCTCCTGGGAATTCAGGTCTTTCTGACTACTGGGCTTACAAAGGGAGGGGTACCCCTTCACATGTTTTAAAGCACAAACTCTTCATAGCTGGTGAACAGTTCTGCACGAACATAGTGATTAGGTCACTGTGTTCTTCCCTCATTTTGTATAACTGCTGTAAACTTTCAGTGCTTTGCTCATCCAAGTCCCATTGCAGAGCTAAAGTTACTGAAAGTATCAGTACCAAACAAAGATAAAGCTCTCCTAAAGCTTGTTTATGATGGGTTCTTATTTCCTTTCATTCCCTTGACACATGACCATTTCATCCATACTTCCCACCTTTAGTGGGAAAGGCAAACTTTGTGAATGTATCTCCCCTAACTTCCTAAACCCTTTTCTCCATGAACAAAGATATGGTCATGCTATTTCTACTGTAATATGATGTGTGGTAATACCTTTCTGATTTAGTGTCACCAGTGTCTCAGCAATTGTTTTTTCACCATAGAGTTATCTTTTCAAGATTATTAGTCACTGCCGAGGGTGACCTGTTAGCTTTATTGTTAATGGTTAATAACCATTTTTCCTTACTTAATTTATATAAAAAATTAAACTCTAAAGGTTATGCTCTATGTTCCTCTTCCTAAAGTCCAAGTTTAAAGACGCAGGTATTATAAAAGGTGAGAAGCATGAAAGCTGCACATCTATTTTTGGGCAAGCATTAATAATTAGATATTACTTTGGAGAAAGGGCAATACTTCATCTGAAGATGAAGTATTATCTTTGATATCTTTTTGTGCAGTTGGCTGAACATTCCCACTGATTGTGCTTCTAATCTCAAAATAAGTTGGCAGGTTTGCCCTTTTCTAGCTGAAATATAGTGTCTTCTGGGAAACCTTTACCAACACATCCTGAGAATTGTTATGTCATATTAAAGGTTGTTCACTGATATTTGTAGTATCTTAAATATACACTGCATTATTACAAGTGAATTCTACATTTGCTCAGAGTAAAGATTATGCTGAAAATAAAAGCCAAACATGTATCCACAGGGTTGCTTTGTTCAGGAAGCAGACTCATCACTGTGCTAGACTATTGCTGTGTACTATGCTTGCTTCAGGAACAGCAAAACCAGTTCGGGTTAAAAACCAGGCAGTTGATGAAGCCTGGGACAAATACGATCATTATCATCTCCAACTCTAAGAACAAGATGGTTCCACAGACATTTTAGATAGAAAAGGCAAAAATCCAGAATGACTGACAATTACACCAGAGTGATATTAAAAATTACTCTCAAAGCCTATTTTCTCTTTCCCCCAGATGGCAGTAGGAAATTCCTCTTCACATGGCAGAGGGGTTTGTTGATTTTCCTTTTTTTTTTTTTTTAATGTTGATCACGTGAGAAAATACAGCATTTTGTTGCTTTCGTGAATAAGAAAAATGCATGTTAGCCTCATCTAATGGTTGGGAAAATTTACCTTGGATTCAATCAAGTAATTTAAAAAAAAAAAAAATCTGCTTGCTTGCAATAATGAAGAAACTATACCAGAAACTAATGCATTCATTAAATTATCCCTTTAGGGCTAGCAAAAACAATCTACGCTCCATTTTAGTCAGAAATCTACCCTGGAACATCTGATGTCAAGACAATTTAGCTTTTATGTTTGTAACATTTTTAAGGTCCCCAGTTGTGTTTACCACAGTAGCAGAGGACTGCAAAAGTCAGTTTAAAAAAAAAAAAAAAAAGAAGAAAATAAGCAGCTTCAAATCTTTTTTAGAACTAGATATTAGAATTCAGTAAAATAATTCCACTAGGTGAATCATTGCAAAGAGTGTTACAATACTGGTTGACAGACAACATACTTATAACATGACCGTTACAATTCAGAAAAAAACTATAAAATAAATTAACACAAAGGTGGATTATAATACTTGTTCTCCTTCCAAAAATACATATCACATTTTCTTGTGCTTCTTCTGTGCACAGGTGGCAGGAAGGTAATGATATGATTTTTTTCAAATTATTAAAGAAGTCCAGAAGAGCAACGCTGCTGACATCTGTCACGCATTTCTGGGCTAAAAGACAAGTCTCACGGGAAAGTAATTGCATATAAAGTGCTATAGCATGTAATTATTGAATCCCTTTTATGTTAATAGCCACATTTAATCAGCAAGGCTGGTCAAAATGGTTTTATCAAACATGTTTTGGCTGACTGGAATATCTATATACATCTTGCTAAGACAATTTTTGCATGAAAGGAAAGTAATTTGACCTTGTGTGCAATTGCATACAATTTGGAAACAGCACCAACCTGTCATACTCATAATGCCTCGTTTTATCCATTTCTCACTGTGAACCAGCATGTCCTGCTGTAGCATCTGGGTCGTGCTCCTGCAGGTCTCCAGCAGCAAAATCCATGTGATCAGGAATCCCGTAAGCAAAACAAAACAGTGAGGCATTTTCAGTTTGTGATAGTCTTAAATCTAGTGCTACGCACTCACCTGCAAAATGTAAAATCAATTTAACCTACTTGTTTTGTGAAAGAAATATTGACACAATAAGTTTAGCATGTTTACAAGTTTCTATTAGCTTGCCCATCACAAAAAATTGTTTTTCAGTATTTATTGCAAAATGTTGTCTTTATTAGTGATCCAGCCATAACCTATGACAATCAGGTAAAATCTTTATTCCTAAGACTTCTGAACTAAACACAGGCATAGAATATAGCCAGATTTTAAACAAAGATTAAATTTCGTGACCTTCAAGTATAAACTTATAATAGTGACATTTATAAACAAATCTTTCATGTTAACTTAATGACATGAGGTTGAGCATACTGTTAACCTGGGCTGAATAAATTTTCTCTTTATATGCTACAAGTCCTTATTTCATAGAATCATAGAAT
>NW_010266443.1:0-1969 GCF_000690775.1 Eurypyga helias
CCCCGGGCCCGCGGGTGGCGATTGGGTGTCCTGGGGTGACCCTGGGGGGGGACACGCGGCACTGCACATGCGTGTGCACAGACACACACGTCACGGACACGCGTGTGCGGAGACAGGGGCACACGGACACGGCACGGACACGCGTGTTTTCCGGCATGGACATGAGGATGGACACGCGTGTGCGCAGACGTGGACACGCAGAGGAGTCACGCACACGCGTGCGCACAGACACACGTCATGCACAGACACACGTCACACACACGTGTGTGCGCAGACATGGACACGCAGAGGAGTCACGCCCATGCGTGTTTTCCGGCATGAACATGGGGATGGACACACGTGTGCGCAGGCACAGACATGCAGAGGAGTCACGCACACGCATGCGCACAGACACGTCATGCACACGTGTGTGCACAGACACGGACACGCGGAGGATTTACGCTCATGCATATTTTCCAATGTGGACATGGGGATGGACACGCGTGTACGCAGACACGAACATGCAGAGGAGTCATGCACACGCGTGTGCACAGACACACGTCACTCACACACGTGTGTACAGACACGGACATGCAGAGGAGTCACATGTGTGCACAGACACACGTCACGCACACATGTGTGTGCAGACATGGACATGCAGACGTCATGCACACATGTGTTTTCCGGCATGGACATGAGGATGGACACGTCTGTGCGCAGACACGGACACGCACGTCACACGTATGCACACCCTGTGTCCACACCCACGCAGCCGCCCGCCTGGCACACACCTGAACATGCCTTGCACATGCAAAGCTGCCTCGCACACGCGTGAACGAGCATGTTCCCCTTGCAGATGCACACCTTGCACACACGTGCACCCCTTGCACACTCCAGCAGCCACATTTGCACGCGCAGATGCACACTCAGCAGGCGTGTGGTTACCTTGTGTGCACGTACACCCGTGCACACGCAGCCACATGCCTTACACACACATGAACACACTGCGCACGCAGCTGCACACACCTGAACACGCAGGTGCACACCTTGCACACACATGACCACATGGCACAGCCCGATGCACGCTTGCACATGCATGAACACTGTGCACACGCAAAGTGGCCTTGCACACACATACACATGTGTGCACGCATTGCAGCTACATGCCTTGCACACGCATGAACACCTTGTACAAGCACAAGCCACCTTGCACACGCAGACACACATGCGTGAACAACCTTTGCACAAGCGAAGCTCCTACACACGTGTGCGCCCCTTGCCCTGCACACGTATGATCACCCCTTGCACACGCAAAGCTGTCTTGCCCCCTTGCAGATGCACACCTTGCACGCGCCTTGCACACACTTGAACAGTGCACACGCAGATGCATGCCTTGCACACATGTGCATCTCCCTGCACACGCATGAACACCCCTTGCACAGGAGTGCTCCCCCTTGCACACACGTGAATACCCCTTGCACATGCGTGCACTCCCTTGCACACACATGAACACCACTTGCACATGCACAAACACCCCTTGCACACGTGTGCGTCCCCTTCGCACAGGTGAACATCCCTTGCACACACATGCACATGCCTTGCACATGCATGAATGCCCCTCGCACACACGTGCATCCCCTTGCACATGCGTGAATGCCCCTTGCACACCCCTTGCACACGTGTGCACCCCTTTCACACGTGCGAACGCCCCTCGCACCCACATGCACGTGCCTTGCACACGCATTAACACCTCTCACACACGTGTGCACCTCCCTGCACACGCATGAACACCCCTTGCACACATGTGCATTCCCTTGCACATGCATGAACACTCCTGGCACACACATGAACACCCCTTGCACAGGAGTGCACCCCCTTGCACACATGTGAATACCCCTGGCACACATGTCCACTCCCTTGCATACACATGAACACCACTTGCACGCGCATAAACATACCTTGCACACGTGTGTATCCCCTTGCACATGCA
>NW_010266443.1:2053-2282 GCF_000690775.1 Eurypyga helias
GCTTGCACACACGTGCATCCCCTTGCACATGCGTGAATGCCCCTTGCACACCCCTTGCACACGTGCGAACGCCCCTCGCACCCACATGCACGTACCTTGCACACGCATTAACACCTCTCACATACGTGTACATCTCCCTGCACACGCATGAACACCCCTTGCACACGTGTGCATGCCCTTGCACACGCATGAACATCCCTTGCGCACACATGAACACCACTTGAACATG
>NW_010266444.1:0-5739 GCF_000690775.1 Eurypyga helias
CATTTCTTGTTAGCTCTAGGCTGTAACAATAACCTCTGGCTTAGAGAACTATGATATGTTTGCAATGTGAGGTTATTTGCCTTATAATAAGTAATTGCTTGCTCATGCTATGAGGCACTTTTTGGTAATGCACCCTTTGCTATCACAGAAGAGATGAAAGGTGTTTAGTTTTATGCATATTCAGAATGTTATAGACTGTTGTCATCGTTTAACCCCAGTTGACAACTAAGCACGACACAGCCACTTACTCACTCCCCCTTGCTGGGATAAGGGAGAGAATCAGAAGAGTAAAAGGAAGAAAACTTGTGGGTTGAGATAAAGACAGTTTAATACGCAAAGCAAAAGCCATATAAGCAGACAAAACAGAACACGATATCCATTCATTACTTCCCATCGTCAAGCAGGTGCTCAGCCATCACCAGGAAAGCTGGGTTCCATCACACCGAATGGTTGCTTGGGAAGACAGAATGCTGTAACTCCAAACATCTCCCCTTCCTCCATCTTCCTCCAGCTTTATATGCTGAGGATGATACTACATGGTATGGAATATCCCTCTGGTCAGTTGTGGTCAGCTGTCCTGGCTGTGTCCCCTCCCAACTCCTTGTGCACCCTCAGCCTCCTCACTGGTGGGGTGAGAAGCAGAAAAGGCCTTGACTCTGTGTAAGCAGTGCTCAGCAGTAATGAAAGCATCCCTGTGTTATCAACAATGTTTTCAGCGCAAATCCAAAACAAAGCCTCATACAAGCTACGATGAAGAGAATTAATTCTATCCCTACTAAAACAAGTGTATTTGTGCATTTTTTTCATGGGACTCATTTTACTATCAAATTTCACTGCAACTTTAAGATTCCTAACTCCATATTCTAATAACTATGTTCAACCCAACCATACTGTACAGGGTGCTAGAAACATTTCACAACATCAGTGGAAGAAGAAATCCAGGATGTCTTAACTCAGTTTTTCCTTTTGTATATTTTTCTCTTTTAGTGTATGTTGTAGAGTAAGACAAATGTCTTGAATCGGGTACCTTTTTTCTGAGTTCTTGATTTTCTTCTCCTTTCCTTTATTTGTGTTTTATTGTCCCCTGAGTACTGCAGAAAGGGCAGGCTGTAATACCTTTACAGGAAAAGAGAATTGGAAATTCTCACTCCTGTAGAGATGGAGTAAATATAGGGATGACAGTTATTATGAAAAGTTAGAAGGGAAATACGACCTGGACTAGCTCTTTGGAAAATATTTCTGTATCTTTGAAGTAAGTCCCCTTTTTCTAAGCCTACTAAGTTTTGTTTTCTCTTCTCTTTGTTCTTAATACTAAGCCATGAACCCTTCCTGAGAAATCCCCAGAGCAGCCCAATGTGCTCCCCTCACACTTCTGCTCTTTTAAACCACTTATTGCCCATCGTAGTGGTATTTGAATGCCTGACAGAGTCACAGGCATCATTAATAATTGCCATCATCAAAATAGTTTCCTTTCCACACTTCGTCTGTTCAATGTTTCCTCATCTTGTAGAGCATATACTCAGGGGAAAGACTTGCTTTCCAACAGCTCCTCAGCTGTTCTGGATGGCTGAGCAGGACCCAAGAACTTTCAATAAATTTTAAAGTAGTCAAGTAGCATAGAATACACAGTAATTTAAAAAGAAAACTTTGCAAACCACCTTATTTCTGCCATTTTCTTTCATTATATCTATCTTTTAATCTGAAATCTGAATAATTATCCGTAGTTGTATTCCACTGTACAGAACACTGAAATTGCTATGATAAGAATATGCCTTTTTCTCTTCCAAATTCTTTCAAGTCTTTCGCTTCTTCACCTTCCAAATCATGAGCATTCACTTAGTACTTAACAATACAGCTGCCTTTCACTTTGCAAATAACATACAAAATTGGTTTTTCATCTTTTAATAAATATTATGATTTTCTTCTCTATGGAGCAAATGTCACTATGCTGAATATATGGCATGGCACTGCTACTCTGAAGTAAGCCCTGAGGGAAGAACTGTTGACTAGAAGGAAACGTGAGATTCCTAGCATTTTCTACCACTGGAGAGAAAAACAGAAGCACAATAGAAAAAGAGACGTGGAAGAAAATTTACTTTTTCATATGGTTCCTCCTTGCTGCTGCTTCCATTACCGCACAGAAAAAACAGGCAAAAAAAGTTCAAGCGCATATCATGCTGAGATATTTTAAAATTTTAAATCTGAATAGTGTGGGTTTGAATTTTCATGAAGAACATAGAAACAGATTAAGGGTGGGAGATAGAATAGAATGGCAAAATCCAGCAGGCTTGATTTAAAGAATGATCTTGGTAATCCTCCAGTTTGGTCCCTCTTAGAATGTTTGTCCCTGGATTGAGTATCGCTCCAGCAGAGAAATTCAGAATGGAGTGTTCATTCTGAGCTGACAACAGCAACACAGGGCTGTCAGAGTAGTGGCAATGTTAGCTAGAAAACCTACCCAATAAAGGCAACTTCTTGTCATGCTCACACTATAAACCAACTTCTACTCCCCGTTGCCATGTTTATTACACAGTGAAACAATTTGGCTTCTGGAACTCAGGAGGGCTTTGTAATTGTGAAACTGAATCCTTTTCAACTATTGAATTTGCACACTTATACTGCTGGAAAGGAAAACACTTGGGAAGCATTTGGGCATTACCCAAATTTACCTAGTAATAGGTGATATGTAAACATACTTTCTTCAAGTTGAACTGCTTGGAAAATGTGAAGAATTGAGGGAGAGGCAACAGCACGAGTTGTAGCTTAAATTGAGCATAACAAATCCTGGACTGTACATTTCATGCCCTGAATAAAATAGAAGTTAAGTTATTCAGCTGTGAGTCAGCAATTTCATGTCAACATCCTGGTGCCTGCATAAACTGTTTGAATGTGATTCTTGTGGGTTATGGAGGCATCAGAATCCTGAATTTACATTACAGCACTGTAATTCATATCTGCCTTTTGTTCATTTTCTGTGTATATAGAGTTACATAATTTATTTCTTTTACTTAATCTGTGCTGTAAAATGTAAAGCAAACATAGAAGTTATTTGGCAATGTGATTTCTTCTACTGCTTGGACATTGAATGACTGCAAATGAAAACCACTTAAAAATCTTCTGGTGCAAGCATGACTATCCTCAGCTTTAGATGTGAAGCAAGAAAAGTTGTGTATCTACTTAACTTCGACACAGATGTGTTCTAACATAGGTGAAATAATAGATAACACAGTAACAACAATGCAGCTGTGAACCAATGTCAGATACCCAGTTCTTGCAGCAAATGCGTGAGACAGCAGCTATATTAATGGAAATATAATACTGTTGAGGTCTGGTCTTTCCCTGGTATGTGCTTACAATTCCCATTCAAGTAATGAGAGATGCATCATTTGATGGAAGGATTGTGTGCCATTACCTACATCAGAGCAATTATTTCTGCAAGTTCCTCAGAAATTTTAGTAAGTATTTCCTTTGCATGTTTGTTTCTAGTTTTCAGGAACATACAAATGTGTTTATGAGAACACTGCATATCTTTTAATAGATGACATATTTCCTTTTCATACTTGAATATGAAAGGACAAAGCCCTCTTCTTGCTTCTGGAAATACTGGGATGGAAGGCAGGAGCTGTGGTATCAAAGGACTGTAATATTCCCACTCTCCTTGGGAAGGCGTTGGTAAATGACAGTGCCAGCTTAACAAGCTGCAAGCAAGTACGCTCTAAATAATTCTGCTATTATTTAGAAGAAACGTCCCTAGTTGTCCCCTTTGTAGGAATCATGTATGGGCACTTCATATCCAGAACCACTGATTAAAGTTTTAAGAACCACAGAGACATATGCAAATCTGCAAGTTTTGGATGGTAAAACCAGGGAGGGAAATATTCTTGCTTTACACAGTATTTCAAGACTAGAAGCAGTCTAATCGTTTTGACCATCTGCTTCATACCCACAACGAAAGGCTGTAAAAAATACTGTAGACTTTTTCTAGTGTTATAATTACAATTCTTTATAGTACCTTGCAGCTAGAGGAAAGTTATTTTTAATTTTACCTTAGAACATGTTCAGTATAAAACTGTCTTTCAACTAGCCTTGGAGTAACCATGTGACCTGCTTTCAGTTTTACTTCTCTCCACTATAATTCACAGTTCACCCCCCATACACCTTCAGCTGTTAGAATTGGACCTTTACACGTGGTTGCACCTGAAATAATTTTACCAATGTTATAGCAGGACAAAAAGCAATTAAATCACACTAGCTCCTGGGTGTTTTCTTACATTACGGCTATTAATAGGGACATTTAAAAGGAGTAATGGGCTGTATATATGTGTCTTGTAGTAAAAGACAACAGACTTCAGCTACCAAAGCATGTCAAGTGCGAATGTCCCTTTCTATGTGTATAATACAGATAATACGTAATACAAAGCACAAGGAGCACAATGTATCTCTATGAGGAAAGGCTGAGGGAGCTGAGACTGTTCAGCCTGGAGAAAAGCAGGCTCTATGGGATCTTGGAGGGTGCAGAGAGGAGAGAGCCAGACTCTTTTCAGTGCTGCCCAGTGACAGGACCAGAGCACAGACTGAAACACAGGAGGTTCTCTCTGAACATCAGGAAACACTTTTTCACTGTGAGGGCACAGGTTGCCCAGGGATGTTGCGGAGTCTCCATCCTTGCAGCAACCAGCTCTGGGTGATTGCTTGAATAGGACACTTGGACAAGATGACCTCCAGAGGTCCCTTGCAACATTAACCATACTGTGAAATTGTTTATGATCAGTTACAGCATTCATCGGAAATAGAATTAAGGTATTTTTGTAGACATATTTTGAATTGATAATTAGATGGCCTTGCAACACATATAGGTGGAGGAAGAAGGAAATGCCACAGCCAAATTAACTATAGAGCCTCTTCAGTTGTCCTGTGAAATGGATTTGTGACAAAATCAGCTTTTCTTACAGCACATTTTAGTTCATTAACTGTATAATATGCAACTAAGTAGTATTACAGCAGATGGCTTTGTGCTAAAGCATTTGAGTGTTTGTAGCCCCAGCATCACCTGGAGCCTGCAGGAATTCACCAGTTGAACTGAAATGAAAATAAGATTAAAGATTTCATATCTCATAACAAGTTTATTATATTAGTTGCCTAGACAGAAGGAGAGTATATAGTAGCATCAACTTGCACTAGTCTCGTCTGTAATTATATTTTTTTATAAGACATTGGCAAGCAGCCCAACAAAATGTTGATGTGAAATCTGATCTGCCAGTGCTGGGGAATTTCTTCTGTGTTAGAATTCCGATGGGAATTTTGAAAGTGTTTGGCAACTGTTGTAAATTCAGGAGCTGGGGGCAAGGAACAATTCCTCTAGAGCAAACCAGAAGTTAATATATAAGATGGCTTCACAAAGTGTGCTATCCTCTGCATATGCAAGCATGTATGGCCAGTATCTTTTTCTCACTGATTCATACACACATTAATTTCATGTCGATAAAATTCACCTTTCTTCTGTTAATTTTTACTGAGATTTTTACATTCATGACATTTAATATCCCAAAATAAAATTATCCAGGTAGAAAAAAAATATACTGCTAAATCCAATTATTCACTACTTCTCCCAAAGAAGCACAGAGAGATTTATCATATGTTATGGTCATTAACACCTTCATTCTCTAGCCTATCACTGGAATAACACACAAAGCATGGGATGTATCTCTGCAGTCCTCTGACCTCGGTTCCAGGGAAAAT
>NW_010266445.1:0-19043 GCF_000690775.1 Eurypyga helias
AGCGGGGCCAGGGGCCTGGACCGGGCACGGCGGGGCCAGGCAGAATTGCGTCCACCCCGGGCCCCCCTTGTGCCAAGGGAGAAGACGATTCCCGCCCCCCCGATATTGCTTAGAGAGCCAAGTGGGAAATAAAAATCATCGATTTCCATTTTAAGTAATGTTTTCCCTTTAATTTCCGTTACATTTTTATTTCTCTCTTATCAGCCAGAGCCATTTTAGATAAGGCTCAGTGATGATGCTATCTTTTGCCGAGGCAAAGGATGTAACTAGTCGCCTTCCTCCATTTAACACTGGTTTGTGTTGCCGTATAGATACTGTTTAATTGACGGGCAGACACCTCTTCTAATAGGATGTTGAATGAGTACTTCGAGTCCTTCCTGCTGTCACGGGCGTACAGGAGAGGCTCAGTTGCAGATTCATACCTTTGAGAGGGGTTGTTTGATAGGCAGTGCTGTGTAGTTGGAGCTGTGCGCAAGGTGTTCCAATCTTCTCGCTCGGTCTTGGCAAAATCCGATTTGGGCATGTGAAACTCTGGTTTGGTATGTGAAGCGATACCATCTTGGATGCGGACACCTTTGTGCTAAACCAAAACGTGTAACTGTACATTTTTTAGAGTGAGTGGCATTCGCTCACTTGGGTTTTCCCGTGCTACTCCCTGGTGCAGTGGTTGTCTTGCCTGATAACTGTTACCTGTATGTGTAGTAGGTTCACTGTGCATTTGTATTGTGCTGAAAGAAGAGATTTTCACACTATGATAATTTATGCTATGGTTCCATGGTCACTCTCTCTGGCTTGTGTGTAGCTGAGAAGAACGTTGCACTCGCATTTTCCTCTTGCTCTGCGGTATATTCTGCCCTCTCCCTTGTGCTCACACTTGTATTTGTGAAGTTGCAGGGTGAGCTGATTTGTGGAAACGATGTGGCTGAAAGTCAGTCCAACAAAAATACATAGTCCGCTACGATTCATTGCATGATGGCAACCCAGGAGAGAAAGGGGATTTCTGTTTCTAATGGAGATGCAGGTCCTTACAGATTTCTTTGGAGCTGTAGCCATGGAAGAGCTCACAAGTGGTTGTAATGGAGTTAAAATTGAGCTTTTGGTGCTACTTGTTATTTAAAGGTGAGCTGTACTGAAGGTATGGGAAGATAATGTTGTATTTGACAGGTAAGCCAAGCCAGGCTGAGATGCTTGCCTTTGGGCATTTTTTTTTTTTGGACTGTATTTCACTGTTATCTCAGTCCTATAAGTTGTCTGTGGGGTAGCCCTGCAATTGCATTGCTAGTAAGACCCAAGTTGAAAATAAGTGATTTTTGTAAAAGGAGATAACTTTTAATCTGATTCGTGTAAGTTTGCGTTGTGGCTTGATGGACAGTTTTAGTGGTCCCAATTGAGGACACAGAAGCAGACCTTCCCTAAGTTGACTTCACCATCGCTCGGTGCCATTTCTCTGTGTCCGTGGTAGGCTGTGAACCTGTGCTGACTGTAGCGAAACTTTGAATGCTGAATGTGTTGTTGGTTTAGACTTGGAGAAATTGGAACTAGGAGTTTTTGATTGGAAGCCTCCCACTCTCCCTTTAGGGGAAAAGAAAAAAAGGCACAAAACACCCCCCCACCCCCCCCCCCAAACATTATTCTTGACAAAAGCTATTCTTCCAGTGTTACTTTGCACCGTTCTGGCTCAAGTTACAGTAGTCATCTCGGCGAATTGTTTCAGATTCTTGATTTTCTTGCATGTTCTGATTGCAGAGAAAGAGGATTGAAAAATCATTAATCTTAGAAGGTAGGCTTTAGCGAGTTAGCTAGTGCTGAACTGCTGAGCCAGATAGACTTTTTTGTTTATTTACAAGAATATTGCTGCATTTAAGGAAAACCTTTCTCTAGGAAGCAGCTCTCACAATAAGGGGGATGGTGAGACAATTAAGTATAGCTCTTTAACCTGTATTGTGCCATCTCTTGCATATGCTGAAGCCCAGTGTAAATAATTTTTAGAGTGTATGCGGTGCACATTTTTTTCCATGGAAGTTTTTGTCCACCAAAAGGTATTTGACCAACACTACTTCTTGAAAAGTGATGTAATAAACCATAAAATACATAGGTTGATATTACTTTTTATAAGCACTGTTTACAAAATTAGCGTAATAAAAGCTGGAATTATGCTGATGTTTTCCAAACAGTGGAACTAAGTATGATCAAAACACAGCAGACAGCAGATATGTTGGATCAGCATGACTGGGGAAAGTTTTAATCAGGTTTTCAGATTTTTACGACTTAAGACCTCCAGCTCTGAAAGTCTGAGGATACAAAGTGTGGAAATGTGGAGAGTTACACAAATGTGTTTGTTAGTAAGCAGCATATGGGAGCTGTCACTGAAAGGAGAATTCAGGCAGAAGACTGAGGAAGAGGCATTTAAGCTGCAGCAAGGAAGGAGGACTTGGAAGAGGGGAGGGGATTATATGGGTAAGGGTGGAAGGTGTAGGATGTGGAACGAAGACACGGGTGGGCTTGAAATGCAGAAAAGTTTTGAGTACAATCTCTAAGTTACTCTCCCTAGCCTTCATATGAATTGGAGTATGGAAGGAGCAGCAGATTTCTTACTCCATTTTCTTGATTCTGGGAGTTGTGTTTGTTTATTTGTTTGGGTTTTTTTCAGATGGAGCACATGCCTTCCCAAGTTTTCAGCATCACTGCCCATTTTGTCTTATATAACTGGGTTGCTGACTGCCAGTGGAGCTGTGTATCGGACACGATAATTACGGATGGTGTTAGTTTCATAGTAGCTGGGGAAAACTTTGTGGGAACTGGAAAGAGTATGGAGTGATAGCAAAGGTTTGAGGCGAGTGTTGAAAAATGAGATGCAGGAAAGGAAGGTCAGGGTTGTACAGTGAGAGATTTTGGCGGACTTTATTCGTTCTTGCAAGGCTGACACATGCTGCTGTTATTTGTCCCTGCTGACCTGTGTGATTGTTCTTTTTGTATTTTCTCTCAGCTTCTTTGCTTTCTTGTAAGAGAATTGTCTGAAACTAGAGGACTGGAGTATGTTGGATCAACAGAGAAAGAAGAAATTAAGAGCTGGTATGCAACCTGTGCAATAATATGGCGATGGTAACTGTGGTTTAGGCACCAGAACAGGAAGGGAGGAAAATGCAGTGAAGTGCATAGGTAGGAATGCACCACTGGTGATGGTGTTCAGTGCTCCAAATTGAAAAAGCTCTTAAAACTGGACTTCCTCAAACTGGGGGTGGGGGTGTGGGGGGAAGTCAAGTTCAAATACGTACTGCTGCAACTGCTGTCTCTGGGCAATCTGTATGGCAGTCATAGGCAATCCTAACATCCCAAACTTTCTAAATGTAAACTATTTCTTTCCTTTGCCCAGAAGTTTGTTCTGAGATGTAATCATCACTTCTCTGTCTCCAGTTTCTGGAGACATGTATGTGGTCATGTATGTGGCCACCTTGCCAACAGTCTTGATGGCAGGAAGATGCCTAATCACTTCTTGAGGCAGCCGTCAAAACTCAGTATTATGCTGGGCACATGTGAGCCTTCAGACTGTGTTTGTATGAGACACAGGGACCTTCTATCTGTTGTATCTCAGCCAGGCTGTTGCAGAATCGTATTGTGCGATACGACACAGTTGGTCTTAGAAAGTAATTAAAATGTGATAAATGCTGGATTCAGATTAGTGGAGCAAACCAGAAATCACTAATATGTTACCTTAGGACAAAGTTATGTGCACTATGGATTCTAGTGCAGATTTGTACTGTGGGTAAATTTTGTTCAGGCCAATTTGTAGGGGAATTCTTTGGCTTTCTTGTTGGAGATTATGTACTGTTCTTCTTTCGGTCTCTTGGAGGATTTAGATGAATTTGCTGAGTCTTCCCAGGGTGAATGCAGACGACATACTGCACCTGCTGCTTGCTGCTGCAGATTTCAGGGGTGAAAGCAATATGTAGTGCATGACTGGTTTGGCAGAAATGAAGCTGGTTCATTGCTTCCTGTTCAGCAGAATCTAAACCACGTTGGTGTAAAAAAGCAAATCAAGCATCTCTGTCTTCAGGCAGTCTCATCTATTTCTTACGGAACTCCCCTTACTTTGATAATTCCCGTATTCTAGTGCAATATTCTAGAATGATGTGAGGCCTAACTAGTTACGCATAACTTAACCAGTAATGACATTTTCTGTATGGAGTATGTGTCCAAAGGATGGTCTGTGCAGATGCAGTTAGCTCAGACCTTCTCTGCTGTAGTTGTTTCAAAGGCAACTTTACTTAGCTCTCATTTAGCTCTACCAGTAATAAGTAATACTAATGGGAATTCTATTATAGAAGGTGTTTCTACAGTCACTGGTGTTTCCAGTATTACGTTGTGCTTACCTGCTGAAAGCAGCATGAGGTGAGAAAAACTTGAAAACATCACTGCCAGGAAAATCTTTGTTTACCCTGGTGTATACTTTGGTTCATGTTGTTACTAAAGTTGGAAAGGGCCAGAAATCCAGACACTTTTATTAAGAAATTCCTGGCACTGTTTTTTATGCAATGTTTGTTTAGCTGCTTCTCCTCTACAAAGAAAGGAGGAGTAGAAGAAAAAAAAGAAGCAGCAAACCTAGGGCTTCGTGAACTTCTTTCTGTTTTTCCATCTTCCAAAACCATGCTTTATGAAATGTACTTTTGAGTTGAAAATTTCCCTTCTAGATAATGTAAATATAGAGTGTGTTATTCGCAGCTGGGGCAAGAAATCAAATGCAGTCAGTACCCTCCTCTTTCATTAGTAACTAAAGACAATTGAAATATTTGGAACAACTGTTCTTCTAGTTTGATTTTTTTAATTGATCCATCCACCCCAAGTCTCATACGTTAAGCAGAGCAGAGTCACTTGACTTTCTATAGCTGAGATGAAAATTCCCTGATTGATGGGCTTGCACTCTTTGTTCAATTTACAGAGACGTTCACCGAGTCTCCACTCTGAGTCTTCACTGGAACAGAGTTTGCGGATTACTGTTGGTAATGACCGGTATTGCGTTGGCACACCAGAGCGAAGGAGGCTGCCTGATAGACTGGGCTCACCTATTGATAACCTGAGTGACAGGTATGGTCCTCTGCAGATGGGGATTCAAGTGTGTGCAACAGTAAGAACATGGGAATGGCTGTACTGGGTGACACCAAACATCTGATTAGCCCAGTGAAGGCCTAGGGAGCAAGGGTAAGAGGGCAAGCATGTAGTGATGCTTCCCTGGAATACTCCCCCAGCCTTCAGCAGGTTGTGGTGCAGGGGATTCCTGAGCAGAAGTTGCTGCCTGTGTTCATAGTCACTCTAAATGGATATTTCTTTTCTGATTTTCATCAACTGCTTCTAAAACCCTTATAAACTAAAAGCGCCCACAGTATATTGCAGGAGGGAGCTGCTTCATTTGACATTTCACAGCTTCAGCCACCTTCTTCTGTTTCTTATGAACCTACCTAGTCCTGACTGAAGGGAAGGTTGCTTATGGATAGCATAAAGCTTCAACTTCCCCATTTATTGGGAGGAATACTTCCTGAACTTTTAGTATTGTCCAGAAGAAAGCTCTGGTGTAGCTTGAAGAAAATTTATTATTTTGACATTAAAATCCCTGCAGAAGAGAAGTAAGTGTAGTCAGACAGTCTCATACATGATAAAATAAGTGTTAGAATTCTTAATGTCCCTTGACTGGAACTGGGGAAAAACATAGTGAAGTATTTTTATGAGAAAAATACTGCTATGGACAGTGAAGTATAAATATTAGTAGATACTATTTGGAAATCTTTGCCTTCAGCAGAAAAAAACAGGTATAATCTGGCAAAAGAAGTGAAATCAGAAGACTTTCCATAAATAGGATTGTTTTCTTTGTCTTGAATTGCAAAGTTAAAGATGGCATAGTTGGTGTCCCAGAGCATATAGTTGCAGTTTCAGGTCAGGCATAAGCTTCCAGCATAAAAAAAGCACTGTAACTTCTATTTTTGATGCAAATACCCCCAACTGTTAAAAAAAAAAAAAAAGAAAGAAAGAAAAAAAAGAGGGAAGTGAGCAGAGTAAGTGAATTTCCTGTCTTTCTCAAGTGTAAGGTTAAGTTTCGGCAGGTGTGGAAAACCAAATGAGAGTTTAGTTTTCACTTTTACGGTCTCACCTCTGTTCTCCTGGGATCACTGTTCAATTTGTATACGCTCTGTGCAGCCTGCAGTCTTCTGCATGAAATGAGTGCGTATGCCCAGGGCGAGTACAGTGGTTGGAAGGAGCAGGAAATGGTATGTAGGAGAACTGGCAGTGCTCTAGCAAATTAAGAACATGCGGGGCGGGGGGTGTCTCTTTGTCCCATGGCTTCCTTTCCTCCAGTGAGCTTTATATTTAACCTGTTTCGTGGTTACGATGCATGGTTAGAAGTAACATCAGGTACAGTGGAGTTTATTTTAATGTAAGAGTGAAAATGGCAAAGAACTTTCACTTTATCTCTTTTACAAGAACCACAAATGTCAAAAAATGGTCAGAATAGACTCCTGAGAAGGTGTAAAAGTGACAAATGAATCAGAATGAGAATAAGATCAAATGAGACCATGTAGACTTTAAGTGACTTCCCATATATTTGTAGTGTAGGTATGCAAGAACTCCATGTGGATTATATTTACCTTTTTTTTTTTTTGGGTGGGGGTCCAATCTGTCCTGGCTGCACTTGTCTTGAGTGGTGCCCACAGTCCAGAAACTTAAAGTGTGTGACAACCTAGTCATCCCTTAGCTTTTCCTAAATCTTCTAGGTACTGCTTGTGACTTCTAAATTTCTTCACTGTTTAGCCATTTTAGATGATTTTAAAAGACTCTATTTTGTATTCGGTTAAGAACATTGTTTATCATGTATTTCTTTTTCCTTTATTTTTGATCCCCTCTGAAACACAGAGTGATTGCTGAAGATGTCACTTCAAATTTTGAAGTAATTGGAGCAAATATTTCTGAATTTAGTTCTTCTCAGCTGTTTTCGCTAACTACTCAGAGATTTCAAGCACTCAATTTAAAAATTATTCTCTGTAATTTGCAGGGTCTTGGGATGCTAGAGAGGTTCATTAGCCTATAAAGGAAATAAAATACCAAAAGATGGAAATCAGGGTTGCTTTTGGACTCTCCTGCAGCAGTGGATTTTCAAGATGTCTCAGGAGAGTTTCTCAGTTGTGTGTCCACATGCAGGTCCGTCCTAAAACATCTGTAAGAACTTGCCCCAGTTTCTGGGGCAGCTGGCCTCCTGCACGTGTCTAAGTAAGCATACTGAATGCTGCTGGCCTGTGACTTCAAGGTCACCTAAGCAGCTCCAGTCTTCTACTTCAGCGGATTAGGTTTTTTTGGTCTTCCAGAATCTTGATCTATCAAAGCGAAGAAAATATCCCTCTCCCATCTTTCCCTCTGTCAGTATTTTTAAGACATTCTACTGTCCGAGCTGGCATAAGCTGTACAGAGCATCCCACCAATTTTTTCATTTTAGGTTAATCCAAAAGATTAGACGATATCACTGCAGAGACTTGGTCTGTGTTAAGCTGTGCTCTGAAATAGCATTTTTTGGCATAATATCAAGAGTCACAGTTGGCTTGAGAATGAACAGCTTGTCTGACTGTGTGTTAAGGTGGAGTCATGTTGGTTGCTGACAGCAGAATACCATTATTTGTTTTTGTGTGTGATTAAATATGCCAAAAAGTAAACTTACCTTACACTAGTCGTTCTCTGAGTGATCATGTCTATGTAATGTGTGGTCTGTTCTTCTCTGAAACTGCAAATTCCAGTAATTCATGGGTTCTGTGTTTGTGAAAGAATTGGGATGGTCACAGTGGTACCACCTTGCATCCTTTCTCAGGGATGCAGTAGCTTGTAGTGGACATTGCTGGCTAAAAGCATGCAAACCAGCTAAGAGGCACATATCTCAGTTGGACTGTATTTACAGAAAGCATATTTCAAGGAATCATGGTTTCTGTCAGGCTAGTAATCCTTTTCCTCACACCTGTATTTAATCTTTGGGGTTTGTATTTGCATCTTAATTGTTTAAAGTGTATTTGAAACATCTTTCTAGTTGTAAATACAGTACGTCTGCTGTTCCTTTCTTTCCAGAGTGTGAGTAAATATTCCTTCTGCTTTGTCACTGCAGTCAGAGCATTTGAATTGTCGGTGACACCTGGCAAGAGGGCATGCAAATTATTTGCACAAAAATTGGCTGAAGGTGTGTGGTGAAATACATCTGTTATTCCGCCAGCTGCGTTCATGCAGCTTGTATAGGTTTAGCCAGCTCTCAGAAAGGGTGACACTGGGGATAGACATATCTTTATGTAGGCTGTGAACAGCAACACTTAGGTATGGAATTTACTTCTATCTACTTTTTAGATATTTTCTGCTTTTGGAGGGGTTGGATGTGTGTAGTTTGCTGGAAGCTGGAAAGAAACTGTCTTAATACTTTGGGTACTGGTGTATGCCATATTTGCCTTATAGAACATGTTGGACTGACAAAGCATCTAATAACATATGAACTGCTTTGCAATGATGCAGGTTAGAGGTAAAGTTAAATTTTGTGTTGGTTTTGTTCTGAAATACGCACATGTAATCTCTGAGAATACTCAAGAAAAAGACCTTGTCTGTTTATGTCTGTTATGCTTCAGTCTGGTGACTTTAAAAACTGGGGCTGCAGTTTATCTGCAAATTTTTTTGAAGGTGTCATCTGGCATGACTTGATTTATCCCTTCGCAGACCTATGGAGGGACTTTTCTGAGTCTCGTGGTTTAACCCCAGCTAGTAATTAAGTACTCCACAGCTTGCTCACCTCCCCCCCTTCCAGTGGAGGAGGAGAATCGTAGGAAAAGACAAGGAAACTCATGGGCTGAGATAAGAACAATTTAATAACTGAGTATAAATGAATAAAATAGTTACACTAATAATATTAACAGTACTAATAATACTATGTAATGAAAATAATGGAAAGTAAAACAAATAGTACAGTTGCTCACCACCCACTGGCAGATACACAGCCAGATCCCAAGTAGCAAGAGTCAGAGAGCCCAAGACCCACAGCCTGAGAGAGATTGCAGCAGAGTTCGAGTGAGCCCCAAAAGCAAGAGCACAAATGAGAAAGCCAATCGACCCACTGACTGTTAACTAATGAACTAATTAACATGGCTCCCAGCCCACCCCCAGCTTATATACTGGGCATGACGTGCTATGGAATGAAATACCCCTTTGGGTCAGCTGTCTGAACTGTGTCCCCTCCCCACTGCTTGTAGTGAAAAAGTCGGGAACACAGGGGCAGTATCAGAAGCTGAAGAAGTCCTTGATTTGGTACAAGCACTCCTTAGCACCAGCTACAAACACAGGGTTATCAGTACAGTTCTCAGGGGAAATCCAAACCAGCCTCGTACCAGCTGCTGTCAAGGAAATGAACTCTGTCCTGACTAAAAGCAGCACACTGAGTAGGAGGAGGTGATTTTTGAGGATTCAGGCAATCATACATGGTTTATCTCCAGTGGGTGTCTTGATCACTCAGGAAAGACATTTCTCTAGGTTTGCTGTCCCAGTGATTTCACTTAAGGAGCACATTTGCTTCCCAGGCTTGGAGGATCTTGCTAGATTTTTGAAATACCTGTGAGTAAAACCAGCAGACCAGCAGCTGGTGATTCTAAAATGGTTTGGTTTGTTTCTGCCTGATGTAAAGAACAGTTCCAGAACAGTTTTTAGGCATGAGGAAAAAGGCCTTAGTTAAAACTGTAGTTCTATTTGGAGGTGTGTGTGGGAATTGGGCCAGAAGAAGATACTCAAGAGATGAAGCTAGTTATTCTGGTGGTGTGCCCGTTGCACGTCCATTGTGTGTAATAATGCAGGGGCTGGCACAAAGGAGTGATACTATCGCATTTACTATCCCTTGTTCATAGGTATCTTACAAAAAAGTGTGCTTCTTTTTGGGTGTAGCAGTTCATGTGGTTAGTGACAGTCCTGTCTACAGATTTGTTGCAGCAGAAAATGTTGCTGTGGTCCTTGTCCACAACTGAAGATAAAAAGAGGATCTGGTTGCATTTGCTGGTGTGAAATTGGCTTGTACCTTGAATAATTCATATGAAATGTGACCTTGGCTTCTTGCTGGGAGAGGCAAGGAAAGGGATTGTAGTCTGAAATATGATAGTAAGGTCTTTTTAAAATGTGTAGTCTTTCTCCTTCACAAAACTAAATCCATCCTATCAATTTTTCAAGGCTCTCCTTCTGCAGGATGAGTTGAATTGTTCACGTCATTGTGTTTGCAGGTGACTTCCTAGGAGGGAAGTGTAGTACCTTCAGAAATGTTTCCCTCTCTCCCCTGCCCTTTAAGTACATGAAATATTGCTTCTGTTTAGTGGTGGAGATGTTGTTTTGAAACTGATGTGGAAATTTCTTGCTCTATAGTAGGAGTAAGACTTGGTTTACTCTGACTCAAGAACTTATGTTTATTCTATGCTTCTCTTACACAGGGATGATATGGCTGACGGTCCAATATTCAATAGAGGCCTCTCATGTCCTCGAGGCCTCGAGAGATACCCATCACATGAAGATCAGGCTTCAAGTCCCTTCGTTGTGAGACATGATGAAGACTATCGCAACCGAGATGTTTTCCTCCATCGTTCAGATTATAGTCCGCATTACGGTCGTCGAGAAGAGCTGCCTCGTGGTTCTGACAGAGATGGTGACAAACTCAGGAAATCCTCCTACCCGTTGAGGCCAGAAGATAGGGGCCGAGAAATAAAGCGACCACGGTACGAAAAAGATGAGAAGATGCATGGTGTGAGTGGAGAGTATCAGGGTTTCTCATCAGGAACACGAAACTATCGCAGAAGAAGCCGCAGCCGCAGTAGAAGCCCGAGCCCATCATACCTGAATGAAGAATTCCGAGAGCTTGACCGTGCAAGGAGGAAAAGAGAAGAAGAAGAGCGTAGTAGAAACTTGAATCATGATGTTTCAGGCAGTGGTTATGTGATCCCTGGCTTGACTAACACACTACAGAATTCTGAGCCTCGGTATACATACAGGCCTGAGGAAATTCCATCCATGCCCAAAAAATCTATTTTGAAGAAACGAGTGGAGATGGAAGTAGAGTCTCCAGTTCAGGTTTGATCTCTATCCATCTGTTTATATCTTTCTACTTTTTAAAACAGTCACTTCATGATACAGAATGTTAGTTTGATTTCTAGAATAGAAAAGCCAAATCCTTACGTTTTCTTGTCTTTGAGAGGACAAATATCTTTTTGCAGGCTTATACAAGTTAGGATTGCATTAGAAACTTTAAATGGTGAAGGCATTTAATCAAGAATTATATATATATATAAAATAAGAGGCAGAGTAAAATGTCCTTGTTGAAATTAATCCCAGGATCGCAGAATCACAGAATTGTCAGGATGCTGAGATCTGGGTTGACTTTTAAAGAAAAGCTGAGTCTTTTTGTACCACAGGCAGTCAGGTCGTTGATCAAAGCTCTCTCTTCCTGTCACAGTGCCTCCTTCTTGTTTCTTTATAGGCTTAGAAAACTGCCTAATGCATCCTCAGTACCTCTGGCTGAAAACATCTTCGAGTTTCCTTATTTTTTTTTCCCTTTGGACTGTAGGCTTTGATTAACCCTACCTAATTTGTACCCAGGCTATTTGAGTCTCAGAATCAGAGCAATGGAAATATAAACAGTTGTGACCACTGTGATAAATTGGCTTTTCTCATGTTTTAGCGCATCACTTTTGACTTGCCTGTTGTACGGATCACTGTTGGTTTGACAGTGACATGTTTATCTCAGAAGGTGCTCCAATACTGAGGATCCCATTCTATACCTATTATTGGAAACCCTGTTTAACATGCCATAAATCATGCATATCTGAATAATTGTCTGGAAATAACCCCAGTGCAGTTGTTTTTACCTGCCTTAAGGTGTTGAAATCCTATTTGTTTCTGATTAAACACAAAGTATAGCCAAAATTATGTTACGGGGTTACAATTTAAAAGTTTCAGTTCTTATACTTGCAAAAAATTAATGAAATATAATTGTGATTTTGTGTATTCTTTGAGATAAGTGTTCACTGCTGGACATAACATTCTAAAATCATTAGTAGGCAACTTTTGTAATCTTCTGTGTTCTCTTTCAACTGTATATTGTCTTTTCTAACTCTTTTCTTCAGCTGTGAACTCAAAGAGAAATTAGCATGTTACTATGTATGTTCTGTGAGATGCATAGTTGCCTCAGAAGGTGCTGTAGTAAATAGGAACTTCTCTCTCTTTCAGCCTGAGGGCTTTTCAAGCAGTCCTGCTCCCAGCAAAGATCTTCCTCTTCTTTCTAGTCATGCGTCTTTGCCCCAGAGCAATGACATAGCTCCTTTTGCCTCTGAAGTGGAGAACTTTCTCAAACGGTTTAACAAAGACACTGTTGTGGAGTCTGCAAACAAGGAGTTGCGTGACGGTTTGTATGAGTGGAGCCCGCTTTCTGGGGCTCCCAAAGATGCTTTCACATTTGAAGAGAAGTTTGGAAGCTTCTTAAGTCACAAGGAGAAGGTAGAACCCAAGTCAGAGCCTGCTGATCGCCATACTGACTTTCTGCTTCCTCACGAGAGAGCCAGTCAGGATGGTAGTGGTTTCTCCCGTATTCTGGGCATGATGGCTGATTCTGTCAGTGCTCAGGAGAAGAGGAGGCGTAGTTTCCCTGACATTGAGGATGAAGAGAAATTTCTTTATGGTGATGAGGATGAAGACACCAAAACTGAATCTCTCCCTGTTCAGAAGCCCCCAGTGAGTTGTGGCAATGAGATAATAAGCCAGAAAGTGACCCCACCTCCTTCTCCTGCTCCAGCTGTCAAGCTGGATCCTTCAGAAGAGCCCAATGCTGAGTATGCAAAGATCCATGACTTACTCAAAACCATTGGACTTGACATTGGTGTTGCTGAAATTGGAAAACTTGCTGTTCGTACCCAGGAACGCCTTCATGGCAAAAAGTTGGCATCTCGTTCTCCTGATCGTCGCTCTTCAGATACTCGCAGACTGGACCACTGGGACTTGCGTCGCAGTCGGAGTGACACTCGTTCTCCCGAGTCAGGCCAGCAGCGTTCAGCATCACCTTCTGTCTCTTTCCAGCAGTCTAAAGATGCATCGACTCTTCAGAAATCAGAATATACTAAGATCAAGCCAGTCGGACAGGATATACCTCCCTGTGCGCCAGAACAGCCTCTTCCTTCTGTCTCGCTCATTCCCTCAGTTCCACCACCACCTGCTAGTTTGCCGCCTACACCCCCTTCTGTTTCCCAATACCAAATTCCCAACTATTCCCAGTTCACTCCTACTCAAATGCCTCAAAACTATCCACCTCCCACAATGGCTCCTCCAGGATATGATGCATATGGCCACTATATGGCGTATGCAGCCCCTGGCTGGACCATGTACCCCCCTGCCCAGCAGCCTAATCCTACACTGCCAGAAGCTCATGGTCTTCTTACTATGGCCATGTCAGCAAACCCCACACGTCCCAACCTCCGGGTGATTGAGACAGTCTCTATGGGAAAGGATGTCCCTGATGTAAAAAGAGATAGTTCTGTGCTCGTTCATGTCCCTACCACTCCTGCTCATTCCAAAGCACCCCTTCGTCTGTCTTCACACCCTCTCAAAAATACCACAGAAAAGATGTCGGATGAAAAAAATCGAGCAGCTCAAAAGCAGAAGGTATGTTATCTTATTGTGATAGATCATGTTGGACTGCTTGATCGCCAGGGTAGAAACTTTTCTTCTTCAGGTGCGCCTTTTTATTTTACTGAGCGTCTCCATTTTAAAAGCAGTTGGACTAAATTTGATTTTGTTAAAGATTTCTAGGCATTTGTCTGTATTACTCTGTGATAGTTTTAGAAAGGTTGTTTAAAACCCTCAGATTTGTATGCCCATAGGTTGTGGCTGAACCAATGAAATCAGGGACAAAGCTGAAGTTTTTGGGGCCAGCTAAAAACTTACAGAAAAAAACACAAGGTGGCCACAGCTATGCTTTATTCTGCTGAGCTTTAGATTCTGAAATACCTGAAGATATCTAGATACATAAATACATGAAGGAATGGTATAAAGGAGTTAGAGTTGGGCTTTTTTCAGGGGTGTCCAGTGGCAGGACAAGAGACACTGGGCACAAACTGAAATATAGGAGGCTTCATCTGAACATGGTACAATAATACCATGGTTGTACCTATATTAGACATATTTAAGTACATGCTAAAGGGTGTTGTCATTCACAGTTGCATACAATTTTCCCTCTACATTTGTATTAATTATCTCTTATAGGAATCACAAAATAAGAAGAAGTTAAACTGTTCTCTACTTGGTGCATCTGATGCCAGTGTAGGTTACGGGTGTTAGTGGGGGTTTTTTGGGACCTATAAGGACCATCTAGTTCCAACCCCTGCCATGGGCAGGGACACCTTCCAGTAGGTTAGAGTGTTCAAAGCCTCATCCAGCCTGGCCTTGTACGCTTTGAGGGATGGGGCATCCACAGCTTCTCTGGGCAGCCTCTTTCAGTGCCTCACCGACCTTGTAAAAAGTTTATTCCTTATGTCCAGTGTAAATCTACCCTCATTTAGTGTAAAACTGTTGCCCCTTGTCCCATCACTACACGCCTTGGTAAAAAGTCTCTCTCCATCTTTCGTATAAGACCCTGTTATGTATTGAAAGGCTGAAGTAAGGTCTCCCCGGAGCCTTCTCTTCTCCAGGCTGAGCAACCCCAACTCTTTCAGCCTGTCCCCACAGAAGAGGTGCCCCAGTCCTCTGAGCATCTTCGTGGCCCAAACAGGTCCATGTCTTGTGCTGGGGACCCCAGAACTAGATGCAGTACTCTCTCCAGGTGAGGTCTCACTAGAACAGAGTAGAGGCAGAGCATCCCCTCCACTGACCTGCTGGCCACGGATTTTGTGCAGTCCAGGAGAGAGTTTGCTTTCTGAGCTGCAAGCGCAGATTGTTAGCTCATACCTACTTTTTCATCGACGTACGCATATCTGCATTAGAGATATTCTTTCAGTGTAGCTGTGCTAATGATTTGTGTTGGTAGATCTGCTAGTAGAAGAGCCGCACCTGGCAGAGGCTGGAAGCTTTTTCCCTGCTCAGTTACAGCACACTCCTCAGAACAAACCAGGCCATGGAAAGATGGACCACTGAATCCAGGAGAGGATCAAAAGAAGTTCCTTTAAATTTCTGGTCTGAGATAACCTCCCTGCATTTTGTTTGAAGTGATTTAAAGAGGAATACTTACACAAAGTGCTACTTCAGCAGATGAGTGAGCTTTCACTGCTTGCAGAAGTAATAATTTCGGTTGACACAGTTGAAATGGTGGTGTTAATGAAATGGCACTTGAAGATGTGTGCTTTTCTCCTGCCGTGACATACCCTGGTAGCTCACCTGTGCATCTTGGCAGAACTTCTAGGGCTTTGTCTGCACTACAAAAGTCTTTGGCTTGGGCTTAGTCCACCACTTTTTTTCTGGGATGGCTAAGAGTACAAAAACGTGTGTGCTGCAGTTCATCCCTCTGTGCTGGCAGAAAACCCAGAATGAGAGAGTGGTGTTTTGGTGATTAAAACCAAAAAAAAACCCCAAACACAAAAAAACCCCTGAAATTTGTGGCATTTAAGACATGGCCTAACTGTTGGTAGAACTCCTTCCTGTGCTTACTTCAGGCAGGAGGTAGGGATCCTGCCAACATGTACGTTGCCACAGTGATTCTCTAGTGAAGACGAGGACTTGGGTCAGTTGTTTGTTCAAGGAGGAGTCAGTAGTAAGCTTTAAGAGCATCGTGAAGGTAAAAAAATGGTTATTTGTCTCTTGAAAAATGAAGCTGGGAAGGAGACTGAAAGAAGTTTTCGGTTTTGGGGAATACAGTCCCGAAAAGAAAAAAATTGCCTTCGTATAGGGTTGAAGTGTGAGCGCCTGATACAGTTTTCTGCAGATGCAGAGGAAGAGCAAGAGGTGTGTTTGTGGTGTTAAAATACCCACGCTTATTTTGAGAAGAGGGAGCAGTGTTCTGTGACTGGCAAACTTAGGTCTTGCTGTCATTCTTGCAAGACCAACTAACTCGTGTTGAGAAGAGAAGAAAATCCAGTCCCCTTCCAATCTGTTTAGGTGATAGAAGAGAGAGAAAAACTGAAGAATGAACGAGAAGCACGGCAGAAGAAGCTTTACTATCTCAAGACTGAATTGGACAGGCTTCGCAAACAGCAAGGTACAGTGCTTCCCCCATGCTATTTTCTTTTTTCCACTGGGATGTGTCACAAGTCCTAGTACCTGCCAGGAGAAGTGAAGACCAAAATAGTAATAGTCTGAAGTTTAAAACTAATTTTCATACTTGAGGCAATGCAGAACTCTTGAGAAAGCAGTGACCTAATTACTATATTAAAATGAATTATGTCAAAATTTGGCTGTTACACTGAAACAAACTGTTGCTCTTGCCTCTTCTTTGGCAGCCAGTAAGTGAAACGAACTGCACTTTGTGCACTTAGTGCTCCTTCAGAAGAAGCGAGAAATAGTAACTGAAGGCACGTCATTGTGCCTTTCAATTTTTCATGAATCTTATTTGGAGAAGGAAGAGTCCTCTCTAGACAGAGCTAACTTCTTTTATTTTAAAAACTTTTGTTTGGTCCAGGTAAATAGTAATTTTCTTCAGCTTTGGAAGATTATACTTTCAGGTTAGAATGTATGATTAACTTTAGCTTATTTGGTCACACAGGGAAGACAGTGATTATTAAATTGGTTCTCTCTCTTGAGGATTATGGTGCCTCTGTTAGGGGTGTATATTAAGACAGTCCTTATTGAGGTGGATTGTGCAGGTTCAGTGATGCTGTATCTGAGCATCAGTTCCATCTTTACAACTTCCTAGTCAAGATTTAGCTGTAATGCCTTATATTAGTATTTTACTTGTTGCTGGAATAGTTGTACAGATCTTAAGACAATTTTCCTGTTGCGTTTCCAACTCTTCTACTTCCTTGATTGGTTCAGGAGAGATGTTGAGGAAAAAACGTCGTGAGAAGGATGGACACAAAGACCCCTTGTTGGTTGAGGTGAACAGACTACAAGAGAATATTATGAAAGAGATTTCAGAGCTGCATAAAGAATCTGATGCAGCTGACAAGAAGCAGTCTGAGCTTGACAAAGTAGCACAAATCCTGGGGATTAACATATTTGAAAAACCCCGGAAACCATCTATGGAAACCAAAGATTCCTCAGAGAAGAACAGCAAGTCAGAAAATGCAAAAGGTCTGGAGAAAACATCTTCCTCCAACAAGGTAAAGTCTTCTGGCTTGTGTGCTAATGATTTTCCCACTAAGAGAAGAGGGCACTGGGGAGACAGCTGCTCCCAAACGCTTCCTAGAGGATCATTTGTTACCACCTCTCATATGCTGGTTTTGATGGTCCATGCAGGTGAGAGTCAATGTATTGGCGTTCGCAAATTTTCCTCAGGGTTTGTGCAGTTCAGTACCACTTACTGTTTATGATCTTGGTTTTGCTGAGCTGTTGGTTGGATTTAACAGTATTGTGAGTGTTTGTAGCTGTTTGGCCTCGATGCCATACCAGAAGGACAGGCTTTTTTTCTCTACAACAATTCTGACATGGCCTGTCAGTGAGGAATGTTTGTAGCATCAAAGCGCTCTGCAAGTTTGGAGCATGTTGGTCTTCTCACTGGGTGATGATATTCATAAATGACAAGACTTACATATGATTGTCAGCTTAACGTGATTATTATTTACATGCTATGTGTTCTCTTAAGAATTGTCAGTCTGCATCAGGATGGTCTCTCTGACATGGTCTACACTACTGAGTGCTGGATATACCAGAACAGGCTTATCGCATTCCAGAAGATAAGTTTTTACTCTGGAAGTAGTGTATGATAGTAACATCTGAAAGGTTATGCATGTATTCAGGAGATGAATTATCCTGCTTTTCGGATGTTTATTCAAATATGTAACTGAAATAGCTGATGGGAGACGGTAGATTCTTTTTGTGTAGACCTTACCATATATTTTTTGCAAAGAGGAAAGTGTTAGTGGGGTAAGACGTATTTCCTACAAGGTCACTCAAGTCTGTGTATCCTGTACACTTTTCTTTATGATTCATCCTAGTCTGTTGCAGAGAACTCATTAGCTGTCTATATTTTTAAGGCTGGATTTTGTGTTTTGTTTTTATTGTTTCTTGAAACATCACTGAGGTTTAGTATCCATGTTCTTTTACCAATCATTTGTTTCAGTCACATCATGAAACTAAAGTAGGTAAGAGTGTCTATTAAATCCTACATTGCATTAAGTTGTATTGCTTTCTTTTCTTGAGATACAGCATGTGTGAGTATATTTTTCATTATTTTAACTTTCAGTGTTTGTACTGTCCAAACACATAATGACTCGATCCCCTTTTCATAGTTCCTTATTTTAACATGGAAAAATCTGAATTCTGGCCAGGAACATTTAATATTTTCAGTTATCTGTACGCACACAGGACACTGCCTTTAGTCTCTAAGAGTCGCTGTGTAATTCTGATTGCAAACTTTTTAATAAAAAGAAAAATGATGCAGGCCTTTTGACACCGAGATTGGCTGACTGCCAACTTAAGGGCAAAAGCGTATGCCTCTGCTTATTTGCAAGCTACCTTGTGGTCCCTTGCTGCTGAACGTGTGTCTGTGTGTTGTAGTTACGTAGTCACAGAATCGCTAAGGTTGGAAAAGACCTATAAGATCATCCAGTCCAACCACCAACCCACCACTACCGTACCCACTAGACCATGTCCTCAAGTGCCACGTCTACACGTTCCTTGAACACCTCCAGGATGGTGACCCCCCCACTTCCCTGGGCAGCCTGTTCCAGTGCCTGACCGCTCTTTCAGTGAAGAAGTTTTTCCTAATACCTAATCTAAACCTCCCCCGATGCAACTTGAGGCCATTTCCTCTTGTCCTGTCACCAGTTACCCGGGAGAACAGGCCAGCACCCACCTCCCTACAACCTCCTTTCAGGGAGCTGTAGGGAATGATCAGGTCTCCCCTTAGCCACCTCTTCTTTAGGCTAAATAACCCC
>NW_010266446.1:0-429 GCF_000690775.1 Eurypyga helias
GGGTCCCTTTAGCTTGTTTAGGGTGCGTGGGGGTGGCTCTCCTATGGCCTCTATAGCACCCCTGGGGTCCCTATAGGTCCTCTAGGGTGCGAGGGGGGGTCTCCTATGGCCCCTATAGCATCCCTGGGTTCCCTATGGCTCCTCCAGGTTGTGAGGAGGAGTCTCCTGTGGCATCTATATCACCCCTAGGTTCCCTATGGCTCATCTTGGGTGCGAGGGGGGTCTCCTATAACCTCTATAGCACCCCTGCAATCCCTATAGCTCCTCTAGAGTGCAAGGCGGGAGGTCTCCTTTGGCTTCTATAACACCCCTGGGGTCTTTATGGCTTCCCTAGGGTGTGAGGTAGGGTCTCCTATGGCTTTTATAGCACCCCGGGGGTCCCTATAGCTCCTCTAGGGTGCGAGTGGGGGGGCTGCTATGGCATTTATA
>NW_010266446.1:594-3288 GCF_000690775.1 Eurypyga helias
CGCCACCCTGGGGTCCCTATAGCTCCTTCAGGGTTTGATGGGGTGTCTCCTATGGCCTCTATAGCACCCCTGGGGTTCCTATAGCTTCTCTAGGGTGATTGGGAGGGGTCTGTTGTTGCTTCTATAGCACCCCTGGGGTTCCTATAGCTCCTCTAGGGGGCGAGGGGGGTCTCCTATGGCCTCTATGGCACCTTGGGGGTCCCTACAGCTCCTCTATAGCTCTGGACCCGGACCCTAAGCCGAACTATAATAATTGCCAGCTGCAGTCTCCAGCCCTGGCCCCCCGGGTTCTGTCTGGGAAGGCTGGGAGGGAGCAATGTCAGTGCAGCGCTGTGCTCCTCGTGGAAGGCCTCCACAATCCCAATTATCCCGGGACCTGTGGGATTGATGGTTCTCTGGAACTGGACCCTAACCCGAACTCTAAGAATTGCGGGCTGCTGGCTCCAGCCCCTTTTCCGAAGGGTCTGTCTGAAATGTGTACAAGGTGGTGAGTCTTTCCCAACCCGGATGTGCCCAGATATGCAAATTACTGAGTTCTCTGATGTAATCTGTTTATTTACTTCTTATATCACAGGCTTTTGCGGCTTCGCTGTCTGTGGAGAGTTACTGATGTCATTTGATATTAGATGGCAAGATTTCTGAGGAATGTGTAGGAAGTACAAGAATTTACATCAGTACTTTAAAACTCAGAGAAAAAGGCATTACTTCTTGAGACAGATGTTTCAGGTCACTGTTGCAGACCTGCAGGCAGGGTGTGGGGGACGCTGAGTTGCTGGTTTGTGCCAGCTCTGGGACTTGTGGCAAGGTTAGTGCTGGACAATACAACCCTGGTCATGGATGCCTCCTTTCCTTCTTCCCACCAATATGTTGCTGTTAGTCATTTGTCCCTGGTGAAGCAGAGGTTTTAGTCAAGGATTTACCTGTCATGAAAAGCACATGGCTGAGCTAATGGTGTGCACAAATACCCCAAGAGTAAAGCACATGTGTTCTTACTGCAAAGGGTAGGGAGGGGGAAAGCCACAACACAAACAAAAAACCACGGACAGTGAGACTCTGTGTTGTGTAAGCTGGTCCCAGGGGAATTGCAAGTGTCCAAAATCTAATAACCTGATCTCTCTTCTGGCCATTAACTTTTTTTAAATTGCACTTGATTCATCTTTCAGTTTGGGGTATTTAGTGGCAGCCAGTTTTTGAGAGCCACCATCCCCCCATCCAGGGGAAACCAGTCTGCTTTACATTACCCACCTGCCCTTCCCAAATTCCTGCTCTCACAGGTGTTGGCGTGGGTGACTTGCAGGTGCCCACAGGTCCTGCACTAGGCTGAAGCTTAACATCCATCACTGATCTACTGGGAAAGGTGGTGAACTTGGAGGCTGTGAGACCTTTGCTGATAAGCTTACAAACGGATCGGTTCAGAAGCCGTGCAGCCCCTCCAGCCCACGCTTGCACAAGGCGTACAGTTGGCAGCTGGAAGTTGTAGCTGTTTCAGCTTTGCTCAATTTGCCTGTTACTACTTCGGAGTTAACACCCTGGCGCTTTACGGATGTCTGTCTGCTCAAGCTGAGACCTCCATGAGGCAGGAACACACTTCATGCCTGCAATTCTCACATCCTCAGCGTTTGATTCTGATGCCACAGGAGAACTGATGACATGGAGAATGATGGAGTAAAAAAACCTTCAGACCCATAGATATTCAGTTCTGCTATGGGCCAGTTTTACAAAAACCAGTTCCAGCTTCCACTAGGAATGTATTATAGATGTTATAAGCATCTTTCACATCAAATACTGCTGCTCTTTTTTCCGAAGGGTGAGAACGGGGCCTCTGGGGGCCTCATAAAAGGTGTGTGATGCCAGGTTCTCCACTTTCAGCTGCTCTTCTCCCCTACCTGGTGCAGGGAGGGGGGGCAGAGAGGTGCCAGTGTAAACAGCCCATGCCAGCCCGAGAGGAGCTTTAGGCAAACATTGTGGGAGGCTCTGCTGGCACACAGGTAGGACAACAAAACCTCCACAGCACGTTCCAGCCTGGGAAGTCAATGCAGTATCAATTTTAAGCTGTTTGGTGACAGTCACTGGCTAGTGGTTGCACTCTGTGTCCATTTCCTCTGGATCAACTAACAAACCCAAATGAATCCTGACACCAAAGTAACAGCTCATTTGGCCCCCCCCCCGCCAACCACACCGGAGGCTCACCCTCCGTGGTTTTGTGTTGTATTTTCCTTTAACTTCTCCAACTCTTAGGAAGTCTGGAAGTGAAATCTCTTCTCTTGAGTTTGCCCTGTATTCTCCCTCTGTATTTCCTAGTCTTCCAGAACTAGCAGCAGTTTGGACAGGGAGAGAAATGTTTCTGAATCTTCACTGATTTTTTTTTTTTTTTAAGCTGTTCAGTGTTAGGCACGGATCTTACGGACGGACGGGCACTCCTTGGCAGCGGATGGGCTGCAGCATCATGTTCTCACCTGCACGGATGCAGCCTCCTCCATCGCTTTGCTCCCAGGGAGTGGCGGTAGTGGGCTTAGACTGCCGCCCTGAGAGCCGCAGCGAGCTAACCTGCCCTCGGACGGGTACATCCCATAGCTGCGTAATGCGCAGACGGGGGGAGTGGGGCAGGCTGTTGGCAAGGTGAGCACCCAAGGGCCTGGCGCTTTCTCGGGGCGCTTTGCGGTGAGCGCTCCGCGCGCTGCAGCAGCGCGGTGG
>NW_010266447.1:0-16893 GCF_000690775.1 Eurypyga helias
GCCGCGGGCCCCTCGGCCCTTCCCCGCCCGTTTACGGCCCACGATGCGGCCCTGCCGCGGTCCTACCAGACGGCATCTCGCCGCCTGTCCGCCGCCCTTGGATTCGGCGGAACAAGCTGCTCTCCCCGGTCAGGCCTGTCTGAGTGACGCTGATTCATAGACGCTCCTAGAATTCCCAGTTACGTAGGCACAAGCCACGATACCTCGTTACTTGCCCTAATTTACGTTTATCTGCGCTGGTCAGACTCCCACACCCGTCTGTGCACACCAGGGCTGGGCCGTGCCCATCTCTCCCACCGAGAGCCCTTGTCCGCCACGGTCCCACCCCTGCAGCAGCCCACACGCCAACATCAGACGTCTTCCCACTGTGTTCTCACCCGTGATGAATCCTGATGCCAAAAGCTCTTTTTAACATTAATGATACAATTTTGTACTTTGCGCTTGCGCCATAGGACGACCCTGCCCTCTGCAGGGACACCGCAGCTTTGTGCTGCTCTCAGACCGCCCCAGCACAAACCCAGGTTACTAGCGAACGCACGCGGCAAGAGCACGTCGAAGACCACCTGCGGAACAAAACGAGCATCCTCTCCCACAGCCTGATAACGTGGCATTGAAGGTTAAAAAAAAAAGAAGAAACAAGATCACCCGGCTACCAGTCTGCTCCACAACCCCCTTTGGATTCCCGTAGGAACGTCCCTCATTTCCACATTCAGGAACGTGTTTTGAATTAGGGCTTCAGTTAATTAAATCCACTATATTGCCCCTGTTAGGGAAATTAGTTTTCTCATCAAGAGAGCGATTCAGCTATCAGAGTGCACTCCTGATAAAACCCGGGTGTCATTTACCAGTCACCTTGCTCTTCATTTTTCCCCTCAGAATGGGTTCTGAAACGCTCCCTGTTGTTGGTATCAAAGTCGCAGGTCAGCACTGCTTCTGCCAACTTTGCTTTGAGCACAGGTACCACATCTGCCCAAATCCCTGAAAATGTAGACACCTACAGCTACAAAGCCTTAAACCACGTGTGTAATTCCATGTTTAGTTCTTTCAGTACCCTAACACAGAGATGATGACCTCCCACCTCTGGTTTTCCCAAAGAATTTGTTCAGTAATGAGGTGACAGCTGTCTCAACCTCTTCCCTACCCACTCGCCATCTACACGGTCACTGTTCTTCAGGCTACTAAACTCTTTTAGCACAAAACCTGAACTTTTTGGTACTTTTTTTCATTTTCTGCGAGGGGTCCAGCTGAACCAAGCTTTTGGATAGTCCCTGCTGTAGCCAAAGTGCTTTGCAGGTACCATAACGTATGTTGGCCTGAGCCGTGCGTAACCCCAAGCACAAAAATCTCAGGCATCTGACTCGGACTGTGAAATCCACAGCATGTTTTATACATATGTATAAATAATCGTTAGAAAGGGAAATATCCCCTCCTGGGGCATTCGGGGAGGGGATTCAGGACCCATACACTCAATGATTTGAGGATTTGGAAGAGGAAGGTGTGAGTGCCCGCTTGCTTTCTCCTCCCTCCCTCCCTGCGTAGAGCCAAGAGACCACCGTAACGTTTGACAAACAGACTGAAAAGTCATTCTTGGGAGGTAAATCGCTGCCTGAACCAACTCACCGAATCTCCACCGGCTAGTCCCACAGCCGGGAGGCACAGCACAGCCATGATACATGTTCCTGCACGTGTGTATAGCAGCAGGAGGGCAGCCTCAGCGGCAGACAGCAAGGGAACGCTGGGCAATGAGCAGGCGTTCTCAGATAATGCCTCTGTAAATAAAGACTATTTTTTCTGTTCAACAGCCAGTTTTTCTATGTGTTCTAAGATCCACATGGATTATCTTCAGAATTCTTTTGTTTCATGGGCTTCCAGGGGAGACTGAGTCATATAAACATGAGCTCATCTGAGGTAAAAGATTCCCAAATACAGCTCTTTAAAACAAAAATAATCATGTGACCATGAAATCCTGGGATTCTTCTAATGTAGTTTTGCCCTTGCGGTTCAGATGGTGGCTCCTCACTTGAGACTGCCAGCTGGAGTCGGACGTAACCGGTCTAAGGTACCCTGTGCCCTCTTCAGCAATCCACACTACAGACGTTACTCAAAGTAAGTGTTGACTCCAAAGCTGAGCTTCAGTTTTCCAGAGTAAAAAAAGTCCTCTCTGGGTGTGCAGCCTCACGGGGCTCCACAGCAACGACAACAGCTGCAAGTAGCCTGACTTAAGAGAGTAGTTTAGGAAGCCATGGGATTATCCTAAGTAGTATCTGTACGTTTCATTCTGACCATGAGCAGTTTCCTGCTAATTCACGTCACACACAACTGGTCAAACAAAGCAGCGAGCGTCTGCAGGCTCCAGAGAGCTGACGTTTCATCCACACGCGCAGCCGGACTGGTTAGAACTACTGTCAGACTAGGGGAGGCAGGAAAGAAAATCAAGTACTAGCAGCTTTAGGGTAAGTTAAACAAGGCTCATTATCATCGTCTTTTTCTCCAAAAACATAAATTTTTGGGTGCTCAAAGAAATGAAGGTTGTGGTTACTCACCAGTGCCACAGAGACTCTGGGCATCAGGAAACACATCATTACAAGGAGCTGTAGTCTGCACTCTAGAGCAAGACTGACAGCAGTTAAGATGGCACTGGCTTTGTCACTGGTCCAAAAAACAGCTAAAATACATCAGGAAACAATATAAATTCAGGAGAACTCAGTTTTTACAACAATTTACCAACTGCAGAAAACCCCAAAGGAGCACATGTACCAGTTTCACCAAAATGCTGTCCTTAATACATGAAAAAGCTCTTAAAAATTACACATGGTAGAAAACGCTTGTCCTGTAAACATACACGACTAGAAAATGCAGTTTGTATTTCCAGTGTTGAACGTGAAACCCTGCACAGACTGCAGAATGCATTTCGAAATGAAACTCCAAACCAGAAAACCAAAGTTGTGCAAGTTACTTCCCCACTGTTGGTTTCAAAACCTTGCTTAAGCTTGTAATGCTTAAAGGTACGTGGGTAGCTACAAAGCAGTTGTAATCAGTAAGGAGCCAAACTTTGTGAAGATTGAACTTTTCAAACTACTTTTAACCTAGTCTGTGCTAAATAAAGGTGTAACTGGGTTTTTTTTAATTGGCAGACATATTCATATCTTGGTAGGTTACACGTGGTTTTGCTTATCAGTGACAGAGATCCGAGAAGATGTGATAATTCACGACCTAAAAAGGGAACCAAACCCAACCCCAACTAGCTGAGATCCCTGGCTTCTGACCTCCCTGTTGATCTGAAAAAGGCTTGTGGGCCTCAAGGCTGGCCCCTTCCGTGGTTTATTGCGGGAAAACACAGCAACCTTCCCTCCCTCGATCGTATCTTGGACTACCACGTACCGTACCTGTGGGTAAGTAGATAAATCTGACAACACAAGTGAAATGGAATCGAATCAGATTTGGGCTTTGTATCAAAAATGCTCCACCCCAGCTCACGCAGAGGCGCTGGACCAGGATTTTTTCAGGAAAAATGGATATGAACAGCTGACTGCAGAGGGAGAAAAGCGAGCTGGTCCAGAGATTGGCCATGCAGAGCTCCGTAACTCCTGATTAGTATCTTGGCTGTCATCCGGACCATTGTGTGTAGTGACTGCAGCATGAACCGCGGCTTACACAGCTTCCAGCAGTCTCTGCTGTAGCTGCAGTTTTTCAGTAGCTTTCATGGGTGGTGTCAAACAGGCCAGAACTGGGCAATTATGTTTGATTGCTGTCGTATCAGAAAGTTCAAGGGACTGATGGGCCAAAGAATCTGGATTAGGGAATACTCTGACCACGAAGAAGTAGATGCGACTGATCCTTTTCAGACTTCACAACAGATCCTCATTCTTACTGCTGACTTCTCAGAGAGTCACATTTTAGGAAAGCTAAGGCTTTCCCTTCTCTCCCCTGTTTTCCCAGCTAAGTACTGGGAGATGGTGAAAGTGGAATGAGGGCTGACTGGTACTGACCTGTGAGCAAGCTGTCAGAACTCTCCACTGCGAGTGATGAGCTGCCACATTTACACATTAACTCCTTTCCAGAAACTCAAGGAAAACCTATTATTTGTTTCTTTCGGCAGGACTTTGCAGGTCTGTGCTGGGCCACTTGCATTTCCCATGGGTTTGCACACACACACAATGGTCCTGTCCTGCATTTATCCCCTTCACCTGTATACAACAGCAAGACACTCTCGCAGCGGATGACGTAAACTCAGGAAAGCACGAGAGCATACTCGCTCACTGTAAATCAGCAGAGCTCTAACGAAGGGAGTAGAGCTGGGTTTGAGTCCCCTCTCCCCAGCTCTGGGACAAAAGCTGCCTTGCCTTTGGCGGCATGCATGCATGGCGTGGCTGCTCTGAGCCATCACCCGTGTCCTGTCCCATTCCCCGCTTTCAACTGTTATCCCGATGTGGAGATTTGGGCAGGGTATGTGGAGCGTGTGGCAAGGTCTGTCAGCCCGGATGGCAAGGAAAGCCGTTGACAAGATTATCATGGCAATCGCCTCCAGGCGAACAGGAAAGCGGCGGCTGGCAGCACCAGGTGTCTCGTTACCCCACGAGCAGCTGGGAGCGGCCGCACCGTTAGAGGGTGCCCGAGGCCAGGCAATGCGCCTCGGCAGCCCCGTCCCGCCGGACCCTCCGGGCCAACAGACAGAGGGATCCCCGCCAACAGGAACGTCCCAGCCTTCTCTTGTCACATTTACAGCCCTGCCCAAACACTGTTCCAAGTGTTTCCCCACAACTCTTGTTCTCAAATACTCCAGAGAGGCTGGAAATCTGATCAAATGCACTTATAGTACAGATCTAGGAAAAGTCACGTGAAATATCACAAATGTGATATTTTCTGAGTTCTTCATTTTGCACCCTAAATAACATTCCGTTGATTAGCAGCTGGCATACTGCTTTCCATATCTTTTAAAGGCAAAACACTGAACTAAATTTCATTCTATCCACCTGCAGCAAACCTGCTTCCCCCTCCCTCTTCCTCTCCTGCTGTATCCGGAGAAGTGTGGCCAGCAGGTCGAGGGAGGGGATTCTGCCCCTCTACTCTGCTCTGGTGAGACCCCACCTGGAGTGCTGCGTCCAGCTGTGGGGACACCAACATCAGAAGGATATTGACCACTTGGAGCGAGTCCAGAGGAGGCCACGGAGATGATCAGAGGGCAGGAGCACCTCTCCTATGATGAAAGGCTGCGAGAACTGGGCTTGTTCAGCCTGGAGAAGAGGAGGCTCCGAGGAGACCTCATTGCAGCTTTCCAGTATCTGAAGGGGCTACAAGGGTGCTGGGAGAGGACTTTTTACAAGAGCCTGTAGTGATAGGACAAGGGGTAATGGGTATAAATTGAAATCAGGGAGGTTTAGATTAGATGTCAGGAAGAAATTCTTCACAGAGAGGGTGGTGAGGCACTGGAACAGGTTGCCCAGAGATGTTGTGGATGCCCCATCCCTGGATGTCTGCAAGGCCAGGTGGGATGTGGCTTTGAGCAACCTGGTCTAGTGGAAGGTGTCCCTGCCCATGGCAGGGGGGTTGGAACTAGATGATCTTTAAGGTCCCTTCCAACCCTAACCATTCCATGATTCTAATTACCAAGTGGATCCTGAGCTTCTGTCACAGACATTTGCTGTTTGACACGGGACGAGCTGCAGCAGCTGGCAGCCAACTAACCTACGGATGGGCCTTTTGCCTTTGCAAAGCAGAGGTGGGCCTTCCTCTAACAGCGAAGAGCAGAAAGGGAGGGACACATGCTACATCTGGGGAGATGCACCTGTGATGCCTTAAATCTCCGTCTTTTCAGATAAGGAGCCCTCGTCCCACCTGGCACCCGGAAAAGGGGATGGGACAAACCCTGGCTGAGAACCTCTTACTACAGTGGCTAAAGCAATCCCACATGCAGCATGTGCTGCTGCTTTGGTGCTCCACAAACCTGTCTTCGAAATGGGCACGCGCACAACAGCTGCAGCACAAGATTTCAGGAGGGAATACAGAGAAAATGCTGCTTTCCAGGGGTCTGAACCAGCACAGGGTCGGTGCAGTTCTCTACACAAAGCAGAAGCCGTTCCCAAGCCAGAAGGCTTCGTCAACCCAGACTCTGCTGCAAACGGTGAATATGCTCAGAAGGTTTCCCGGGAGCATCCCATGGCCCCTTCGAACGGACAGGCCCACGGGATGCTGGCTAGCAGCCCGACGCTCCCGAGCCCCTTTCTGTCCTCTGGCATGCAGGCAGAAGTGGGAGCAGCGGCTGACAGCAGCGTGGTCTTCTGATCCCTGGTTCTTACACGGGTCCAGTTCCCATGCCTGCGTGAGTACTGCAGCAGGATACACAGGTTCTGGATTCTAGAACAGCTGCATGCTGTGATTACCTTTTTAAAAACCTATGTCTTTTTCAATCAATCTCCGGGATCTTTTCCCTCGTGCTACTGAACTTCGAAACCAGATAAGCACATTTCTGGCCAATTCATTATTTCCTTGTCTTTTAAAACAACATACTGTGGAGCTTCGAGTCCTCTGACCATGGTGAAGCTTCAGCAAAACTCAGTTGTTTTTTTTTCTTCAAGCCTATGCCATCTTTCAGGACTGAGATGTACACACGTATGTGACTCTAGAGTTTTGTTTTAAACCAGAAACAGAAGTGTGCAGTCTCAGAGATGGACAGAAGAGAACGACGCTTTTGTAATCTCACCAGATTTTGCAAATTGATTTTTTGCAAATCAATTTACTTGATTTTCTCTGTACCTGGTGATTTCAGAGCTGAACAGCAGTGCTGAGTGTGGGCAGGCAGCATATGCCATGTGTAATTTTTTAATTTCCTGGTAGCAGCAATTCTTAGAGGCACAATAGCAGGCTTGTTTATTTTTTGTTCATCAGCCCTTTTATTAACATTCTGTTAGATCTCTTGACTGCACCTGGTTTGTTAGTGACTGAGTATAATGGCATCTTTGCCCTGGGCTCTGGGAGACGCGCATATGGATGGGGAAGGCAACAGATAACATGGATGCAAATTTCAAATTACTGGTTTCATCCCCCAGGCACTTGAAGAAGACAAATCTCAAGGAAATGGGGAGAACAGCATAACTATGCTTTTAGTTCCTACTGAAGGTATAGACTTGAAAACACTGATCGTGGTCCTTGCCGTATTTTCCTTTGCAAAATAAGGGCACATAAACTCATTTCAGGCAGGAGTACCTCCTCTCCAGATGAAAGCTCAGTCCAGCAGCAGATCGTCAAGAGCACTCTGTCTACCAGCCAGTGCTTGAAGAAGAGCGTGTCGCTTGCACAGGATCCAGGCACCAGAAATCCAACATGATGGTCTTTCTGATGAGCACCCATTAACTGCCACTGGCACAGAATACACCCTGCTTTGGACTCGTTGCTGCAAGGAGCTGTCTTTAATGAACTGAGAGGGAGGCTTTTTCAACATCCAAGTCAGTGTTCTCTTGCCTACAGAACCACTCGTATGGAAAAAGCAACTGCCTTTGTCTATTTATGTAATTCTGTCTAGCTTACTGGAGTTTTTTTTCTTTTAAATGGTTTTTACTGATAAAACTCCTACATATGCCACAGAACAGATCCGGTGTGACTCCCGCACTGGTGTTCCGCCTCTGAAAGTAAGACACTAACTGAGCCTTCTGCACTGGAAAGATTTGTCAGGTTTTGCACTTCCTAAGAGTGTCCTCCTGAGCAGCAGTGTATGTACCTCTCTAGCTAACTGCCTCAAATCCTCCACTGCTTCCAAGTGCATGATGAATGCCAGTGCTGTAGAAATCTCTCAAACATACTGCTACCTCCCCCACAAACTGCCAAGAGAGGCTTTGTAAGAAAAATGAGCTTCATTTTTAGGCATTTTTTCAAATCAGTGCCATAATTACTGACCTGGTGTATTTTCTTACTCTTTTCTCCACTGATGCATGCCCATGTCCTGGAGGATGCTCCAGCCTCATTTACATCTGATGTTTCTTCCAAACTTCAGAACCTGTGTCAGTCTGGTCATTAGTTTGAAGACAGAATTAATTAAATTGGATTGCTAGAATGAATTCCATAATACCCTGGGAAGTCTGATATTTGTCATCAGCTATGTAACTGTTGCTAGGATACTGCAGTTGTTTATTTTTTTGAAAAAAAAAATCTATTAAAATATTCACCTTTCCAAAGCTACAAATCCAGATATCCAACAGCTTAGTTGGTCCTATGCTTTTAAATTTTTGCTGCTTTCATATACAGTAATAGATTAACTCTTGACTCAGAAATCATACGGAAAACCCCACAAGAATCTACTAGTATTCCGAAAGAAAAGCGTGTTACAGTTGATGAATGCTTGCTTCCATGATCTTTTCCTCTGTTAGCCTACCTGAGCTGCATATACAGGGAAAGCATTGCACGCACACACGACAGTGAATATCTATTAAGTATCTTAGGTTTAGTTTGTACGTCTGACAGGAACAGATGGTCCTCCACAGAATGGAAAATCCCTAACACTGAGACATAAAGGACTCGGTGATGAAGCTCGTACCACCTTAACTGGACCAAATTTCATTTTTTACTCCTAAGTTATTTTTCCCAGTTTCCTACCTGTGGCCCCATAGAAAATACTGAATTGTCCTACTCCCTCTCCAGAGCTCAACTTCAATTAGTTTTAGAAAGTTTCCTCATCCTTAATTGTCATTTATCCAAGCCATAATTTTTTAATCCTTTAATCTCTTTTCAAAAGTCAATCATGAGCTCTTCCCTGCAGTTGTTCTTTTCACAGTGTTCACCCTTCTCAGCAGTGACAGAGTCCAGCATAACTGTGGTACATGCAGGGAATCATTAGCCAGCGCTAATCATCCAGAGGTGTGTCTTCCCAGCTGTCCTTAACAGACTCCTTCGGCATTGCTCTCCACATAGCACTCCAATGGATAAAATTGTTAATTTTACGGTGGTTTAGAGACAATGTCCATTTTCTTCATTATTATTTTGCCTTCAATTCCAGTGCATACTTCCTCTGCTTTCATTACCTGATGATGTCTCACTTTGGGGTAGAGAAGTCTACAACTGAAGAGATGTAATCAAAGCAAGCAGCAAAGACCATGTTATCCACGTGACTTTCTTCCTAAACTTGTTTTCAGCTGCCAAAATATTGGTGAAAGTCTGGTTGCCCTCAAATTGATTTTCAAAATCATGATTTAATTCTTCACCTCTCTTTCTCTGTCATTTTTTTTCTCGCTGTTATTCCATTCATCAGATAGTAAAGAAGGCTTGGTGGGTATTGTGTCATTCACAGTGTTCCCTATTCCCAGCAGAGACTCCCTTCTAGTGTGGCATGTCATCTAGCTTAGCTTCAGCCCCCAGTAACAGCAAATTCTATTCACTGGGATACAGCTGAGTCCATCAGTGGTGAACGTTCTGCTCTCACTGTTATGAATCTCCAATAAATCCATTTCATATAAAACTAGGACACTTTAAAACAGTTGCTCTCAGTCTTCAATGTACAAGTTTAAAAAAAGGTGCAGTGACTGCTGCTGGTTAAATCCACCTTTGACAGCCCATGTCCATTTTTTGTTGCCTTACACAAGCTTTAGCTAGTCTAGGTTCTGACTGCTAAGGATGTAATGGGTGTTGTGAATTATCACTGATGACCCTGAGAAAAATGCAATTTATTGTAAATTGTCCATTATAATCTGTGGGAAAAACAAAATACTTTTCTTGAAATACTGTGTGAAAAACAAGTTTTGGCCCCAAATTTTCGGAACATAATATAACCACTAGATTCACTCTTCTCTTATAATGCCAATGAGCCCCAAGAGTACTCATAAATATTGGCAGACTCAAGTAGGTAGTATTTTGCCAGTTTTTTTCCTGCTAAACTGTAGTTAGTGTTTTTAACACAGCGATACAAAACAACGCCCTTAATGCTATTCCTTGGAACTTCGTCCTGAAATTCTGTTTCAACCCACTTAGGTCCTAGGACATGTAGATCAGTTAGCAATACCGCTGCCAAAAATAGTTAATGAATTTGCTGATAGACCCCAAGAAAGGGTTAGAAAACTAACGTTTGTACTTCCAAATTCTATTCACTTTTGTTCCATGCATCTCAGTGAGACTTTCATTTAAATGGGACGTTCAAGGTATCCTATTTCTAAAATTCTTATAAAACCAGTTTTGGTGTCTGTACTGAGCTGTAGTCATACTGAGATGTAAGTGGAAGAAGACAGCTGAAACACAGACATATCCTCCTAAGACTTCACGTGAGGCTAGGTAGCCTGTTGCTTTTCTTTCAATAATTAGTTCACAGCCAGTTCATTATTACGTTGAGGTGTAAAATGTCATTTCAGCTCGAACGGTATTTGCCTCCTTATCTGGACACTCTCTAGATTAGCCCTGTCACGCTATTTCAGCAGAAGCCTTGTGAATGAAGAAATGGAACAACAGTGGGGATACGTAGCTCATTTATCACCACGGCTATGGAACTTGCAGCTTCTGGTCTGTGGTTTTATTCATCAAGTCTGTTCCTGACGTTCGTATCAGCAGACAGTTTGTTCTTTACAGTTTCTGCTAGGATACCAACATACTTGGGAATACCTGGAGAGAACAGTATACGGATGCATCGGGGATGACAGGTGCATTATTAGCCCGTTGAACATAATTAAGTTTGTGAGGTGCTACCTCAGGTGGCAGTGGCACAGTATCGCAGCTGAGACCTGGGCACCGAACGCAGACCTGCCCAGAACCTCAGCACATTGACTCACAAGTCATACGTTGCAGTGCACGTTGCTCTTTTGTTCAGGACAGCAGCCCACACATGGAATATTATCCTGTTTTTCAACCTTCTACTTTGGTTGAAGGTCTTTCTCCTAACAAAACCTTTTCATCCCAAATTGAAACCATGGCTAGCGCAGCCTTCTGAACCACTAATGAGATGTGGCTGTGGGAATCCTCAAGACCAGTAAGTTTGACTCTTAAAAGATATTTGTGTTTATGTAGTGGAAATATGAGAAAGCATATTTTGACTAATGGTATCACCCTAGAGGGAAACATACTTGTTATAAATATGTTCCATTGCAATTGCTGGAAATCTAACAAAATTGCCATAAACAGGACTTACATCAATGTTTCTGCTTGACCTTTCTGGGAGAATAAAAGTACCTTCTGGGAATGCAAAACAAATGAATTTTTTGGAAACAAAATGAGTAACACAGCCCTTCCTCTTTGTGAAATGGAGTGCAGATATAGCTGCTGCTTAGTAACAGTTCCTCAAAGTGATTCATAAAAGCACCAGATGTAAAGGTGCACACGTGTGTGTCTTAACTCCGGGCTCTGATGCAAAACTCAGAAACACTCATGCTGTGGGTAGAAGAATTTGAGATTTGAGATGAATAGCATTTCCAAAATGAAAACCATATCCTTGTAGACATGGATAAGCTATGCAATCACCTCCCCTGACATCCCTGGTTCTGCAGTTGATGTGTTGTTGGCACGGCGATAGCTGTTGCGTGCCATTTCCTGGTGCTTCCCTACGACAGCAGCGCTCTTCTACGTATTCCCCTTAGGAGAAAGTTACCCTGTCTAGCACAGAAAACCTGCTAGAATTAGTGTGACAAACCTCACAGTTTTTGAGAACTTGGCCAACCTACACACATACTATAAGCACCAGTGAAGTTGAGTGTATTTAACAGGCCCAGAAGGGCAGCAAGACACTTAATGCAAATAATACTGTTTCTGACTACAATTCAGTATTATAGGTAAGTGTAAATGCAGAATAGAACTAGCCCTAATAAAACTGCATTTTTTTTCCCTTCAGACATTATTCCAAATGACCTGTTAGTTGGGATTAATTATCACAGTCCAAATCAAGCTGTTTTATAATACCTATTAAAGAGAGCCAAAAAGATGGTTTAGTACTGCTACTAAACCCCACTTTTTAATGCATTCCTAGTAGCAGATGCAGCACGTTCACAAAAGGAGCACTATTGGCCTCACATACAGCGTAAGAAAGCTCCTAGAACATCCTCAGCTCTCGCAGCCAGCGGCTGCTGCAGCAGTTTGATCCCTCACCCAGCTCCTCAGGTCGGTGAAGTAAGAAACGTGAATCCCTCATTGCAACATACACGTCCCTACAACAGTTTCTTTTAAAGAGAGGAAATAATTTAAAGACAATTAGAATTTCTGGTGCATTTATTACCCAACAATCAGGCTCTTCCCTCTCACCCCCCCAAAAAAAAATCACCATGTTTGTCTTGCAGAGCCTGATAAAGCGAAGTGAGTGACTCCCCACTCCCAAACCACCCGAAGCAGAGCTCTGCTTTGGCAAGGCAGGTTTAAAACCAGCCAGCAGCCCTGCCAGCAGAAGTACAGAACCAGTGCACTTCTAGATTGGCTCTTCTTCCGCAGCCTCTGCCAACTGGCTCCCGTCACCTCGGCAGAGCAGGGACTGAGCTCCTTTGCTTAACCCTCTGCTAGAAGCAGGCAGAGCCGGAGGGCTGACTCGCACCGTCTCGATAGGAAAAGCTCATCTTGCATACAAAGTCGTGGACTGGAGGGTGTGGGTTGCACAGCAGCACTCGTGCAACCGTTCGCAAACACACGCTGTTCAGATTTTCGAAAGACATCAGTAGATAGAGACATTCCTGCACACCCCATCCTGCAACTCTCCTCTCCTTCCTCTCTCTCCGCACATCCACATGTTAAAATTAAGTGGGTCTGAGCAGATCCCTAAGTGGGATATACCCAAGTGTTTCCAATTTACCCTCAGTGAACTTGAATGAAAAACATTTGAGGATGAAATTCTGGGTGAAATCTTACGGCATTGCTGCAGCATATGGAGCTAATTTCAAATAGCACTTTGATAATGTCATGATCTGTTAAAAGTGTTCACCTTATACCGACGATACTGTAAACTCCGCTGCCTCACCCAGTACATGTCCATCTCAGGATCCGCAAGAAAGCTCTTCAGTGGGCTGTGAAATGGGAACTTTGGCCAGAGCTAATTTAGAAAGATCGTTACACTGTGGATGGTGCAGCTTGTTTCTCCTCTGAGTTTCGTGTTATTCAACTGTTCGCAGCTAGTAAATTCACATCTAATAAGCTGCAAAAGTTATCAGATGAAACGCAGCCCACCATAACCCCCACGTGAAGTAAATAACTGACGAAAAATTAGTTCCAGCATGTGTAACAAATATTTTTGCAAACAGCATCTGATAAAGGAATTGGCTTTATTAACAACTAACTTATTCACACAAAGGAGAAAATGCAAAAATCTGTTCTGTCTCTGCAGGCCACAGCATTTCCCAAGTGCTTACCAGGAAAGAGAAGGACTTAACTGGAAACAAAAGCACGTATAGGCCACATCTCCAGGCAGGCACGTAACTTGGCACCGGGAAGGCAGCGGTAGAAATATGTTGAAGCAGGAGGGATTTGCAGGATGTGAAACACAGGTGAAAAGGCACTCGTGCTAATGAAAGCCATGTTGTAGGGCTGCTGTAAGATGCACTGACAACAACGAGGAGGCCATACCCATAACTTCAGACAAACTATTTGTTGCTCTGCATTTAAGGGCAAAGAAAGTGGTAAATTTATACACACTTCTTGAAAAAAAACAAGGGCCATTGACACCTATCGTGAGTCCAATTAAGTTTTGGGTCTTCAAAACTGAAACGGGCATTAGTATCGCCCAAAGGGCTGGTCCAGCAACCAGGGCAATGTCAAGACAAGCACAAATTTGTGCTGATGTCGGGCCTTCCCCTCCACCGTTGGCAGGGAGGTGGGTGATGGGAAGCTGGCTATGACAGGGTCATGCTCCTCAGAAGATCCCTGATTTGTAGGCAGTTCTTAAGAGCCTCTCCACCCCATACAATAAAGCGTGAAAGAGTCTAAATTATATCCTTGGGTTCTCCCTAGAACAGTGAGTTTTCAGGCACTATAAAGTGTGTTTTCAGAAGCACTGCTTCAAATCTGGAGCACTCTCAGAAATCCACTCCTCAGTGCACCAAAATGAAGTCTGTTGCTGAACCTGTTTTAGAAGTCTGTTTGCTGTGTGATGCTGAGACACCACCCGAGGTCCCCAACGGAACAGCAAGCCTACTGCCATTTCCCTTCAGCAAGATTCCAATAAACACTACACGAGCAAACAGTTACAACCAGGAGGTTACACAGTGGTTCTGGTATCAAGCACCAGGAAGGATGCTCAAGAGTCAATCTGATAAAAATCAAACTATTCAGAAGAGCAGTTGTTTGGGGCTAAAGGTGTTACAGGAATGTCCACCACATGTCGTGATTGCTCCAAGCACTGAGGAGTCTGCGGAGTGGTTTAAGTGGAAGGCACCAGAGGTTCTACATGTAGAACCAGGTAAATGTGCTGACAGGAGAATGAGCACTAAACGAAACAGAATCCTCATTTCACTAGGTCCTGGGTCCCGGGAACTTCACTCTCTTTTTCTCCTGCTTTCACAAACTTCCACTATTGCTAGAGACAGCTGGAATAAGAAATAAGACAGGTCTTTCAAGATTTAACCCTCAGAAAACCAATGTTAAGCCTTGCACTAGGGACAAACTCCTGAACCAGAGATGGTAGAGGTTTTGCTCAGTTGTGACATTTTCTCTTCTTTCCTCTTCTTCAAGTCAGTCCCTTAGCCTGCAGCAATACTCCCTAACAGGCCAGAGGTTCCTCAGGTACTAGCAGGAGCAGCCCCTTTCCTCAGCCTCATTTCTCCCTTCCTCCAGCAGCAATTCCTCTGCCTCTGAAGTCCGTCATCTCTTCTTGCCAAGGAGAAAGGAATGACAAAAGCATCCAAAGAAAAACAGAGAAATCCCAAGCCTCATGTGCGACATAAAGAAAACAATTCACATGATCTTTATTTTTCTAACCCTCGTCCTCCTCTCACCCCCACGCCTGTTGTTATCACTCAGCATGTTATTGTTATTACTTGAAATTTGTTTTTAAAAGTGCCTATCCAGCGCTGGAGGTGCTTGAATACACACTGAAAATATACAAAACATATGTCTAACTCAGACCCCGCGTTCCCTGAGGAAGGGCTGGTATCCTTGGTGGTGCACTCAGCACACTTACGGCATGAACAGATTATAAACAATAATAATAAAGAATAACTTGTGCCTATTTATCTGTTTGGTCTATGAAACTGATCTGTCAGTGACCCTGAAAACTCTCTGTGACACTCACTGCGGTTGAGTTAAAACCAAGCTGCTCTTTCCATTATTTTTTTTTCCGACTAGCTTGAGTCAAGATCCCAGGGTAGGTGACACAGAGCGACCCTTCTGCTTTTGATGTGAATGGGAAAGGATTTGTCTTTTTATATCAAAGCTAGCTGGGAAGAGGAGGTGGGTGGCCATGAAAGGGAAAAGCCATGAAAATCATCTCCATTGGTTTATAAGAAACAGCCATTCGATGGGATTTTGGGAGGGGGAAACCTTCTGAAAAATGTGCTCGTGTGATTCCTCCAGAGGCCAGCACATCTGAGCCAAGCACTCGTATCAAGCAAGGGGGGCAGGAGAAGTTCTTCACTTAATTGAGAACACACTTGTTTGCAGAGTTCAATGTCGGGAACTCCAACATTGTTTTTAAAAGACAGAGTATTGTGTAGGTGTCGGAATTCAGAAGAGGCAAAACAAAAACGGATGGAAAAAGGCAGCTGTGATGATTTAACTCGCCGAACACCTTTAGCCATTTCCCTTCCTGTGCCCCACCAACTGGATCTCACTCTTGGCTGCTGCTAAGAGAAGCAAGCCCGTCTCCTCTGACCCTCTCCCTGCTTGTCTCTAGCCTGTTCTTCCTCCAGCAGCCTCCTCCTGCCTACACCCAGTTTACGGCATGAGCCCTTCTGCCTTCCCACAGCCACCTTCCCGGCTGCTGCTGCTGCCAAGCCGGAGCAGAGCTGCCTGCGTGACATCCCTGTACCTCCTTGGGCTGGTCCTGGCTCGAGAGAGGAGGGGTCAGCTGCACTGAATCATAGAATCATAGAATGGTTAGGGTTGGAAGGGACCTTAAAGATCATCTAGTTCCAACCCCCCTGCCATGGGCAGGGACACCTTCCACTAGACCAGGTTGCTCAAAGCCACATCCAGCCTGGCCTTGAAGAAAGGGCTTGTGCAGCTGCACCACCACTTCTGGCGGGTGACGCTCAGGTCCGCAGTGGCACACCACCTTAGCGGGCAGGAGCCAGCCCGCCCCAGACAGCAATCCTTGGCACTGCGGGAGAGTTGACATTTACAGAGTTCTCCTGAGTTAACTCAGGAATTAGGTTCGTTTCACACAGTCAAACCCAAACGGTATCTTCTTGCTGCACGGAGCCTACAGCCCACATCTCTGATGTTCTACCCAGGAGGGGTCTTCTGAACAGAGAAGTGAAAGGGCACACTTCTGTTGGCTCTCTCATCTGCCAGTTCGAACAGAATACAAACCCAAAAGATACATCGCTAAAATCCAAAAAATCCTTTACAGATCCTGATCATTTTTCATGACTAGGGCAAAGCTTCTGTATGTTAGTGGGAGTCCTGGCAACATACAGACAATCCATAGGAAAAAGCTGAAGATAATTAGCATCCCACATGTTTCAGAATTCGATTGATGCAGTGACAGTTGTGTATTCCTGTTTCTGAGTTTGACAAATGAAGACAAAGTAGTTCTGCATAACTCAGGTTAAATTTACCCGATTGTCACTCGTATCTGCTAGATGGTGCCTTGGTCCTTTTAAATGCATTCATCATAGAATCACAAAACCATTTACGTTGGAATAGACCTTTAAGATCATTGAGTCCAACTGTTTACCCAACATTGCCAAGCACACCACTAAACCACATCCCTAAGCACCTCATTTACAGGTCTCTTAAATTCAAAATATTCTACATAGTAATTGTTTTTGTAAAATGTGTCATTTTGCCGGTTCA
>NW_010266447.1:16916-20040 GCF_000690775.1 Eurypyga helias
ACTTTCACTTTCCACAAAGAAAGCTACCGTTGGTCACAGCTGACCTGGCAGCAGAACAATGACACAATCCTTCTGACTCCAAAAAGATGAGGAGAGACAAGTAGGTACCACTGTGGTAAAGGAGTGAAGGTAAAAGACGCAAGGCAGAAGGGCAGATTCAGGTTGATGTCATGTATTCCTCGGCGAGAATCTTTTTATCTCACCTTTTATGTCTTGGCTGGTGGGTCCTCCTTCCCACCACCACATAGTTCAAATTGAGGTACCACTTTGATTTTATCAGAGGAATTTTGTCAGGAGAGAGAAAACAGGAAGGGGAACATTCTGAATAATGAGCACAGTTTTACATAATAAATTAAATGACTAAAGTCTGGTTAAAAGGTGACCCAGCAGAATACCAAGCGCTCAGTGGCAGACAATTTTGCCTACAATAATACTGAAGGACAAGAATGTGTAAATCTCCCTGTGTTTTAATCACACTACTTAAATCACCCCTGCATTTGTATCCTGGGAACTGGAGTCGTATCATGAACAAATACCTCCCGCTTAAACGCATTTTTTTTTATACAGTGCATGTATTTCTTGCCAACTCAAGATGGGCAGGATATAGTGCCACCAAAATCCACTTTCATTTAATTATTATAACAACACTAATATGAATCTCACAATTCACGGGAAGAATGTTTTGGTTTTGTCTCAAATGTTGGTACACAGGAAGGGGAAATACTGTGGTACCCCAAAGAGATACATTACAACTTGCTCTCACCCAATGACGTTGTGTTACTCAGAAATAAAAAGCAGTTTCACAGGTTTCTGACATAAATATTAATTGTCATGGAAATCCAAATAGTGGGGATAAAGGGTTGGATTGTTTAGTTAAATGCAGCTTCTGGTATTATCTTGTGGTTGGCTTGGTTTGGAATAAAATTCATTTTCAAATTAAAAAACCTCTGCGTTCCAGTCCAAAAGTTGACATGTTTGCCCATCTCTTGCAACCAATAATTTATTTTGTATCAGTTTAAGGGCCAGAGTGGAAAGAAGTTCTATGATTTTCTTAGATTTCACTTAAAAGCAGGAAACATCTCACAGTGTTTTCGTAGGCAGCTCATTAATGTTTAGCAGAACTGCCAGTTTCAAACAATGTATTAAAATCATGGAAAAAAATAGGGAGAAATTGCATTTCAGTGTTGCCTGATTGCAAATGCTATTGTTACGCTCAGGTATGACAATCAGATGCAGGCATTGCCCATATTAACATTTATTAAGAGATTGTCAGTATAACCAGGCTGTGGAGAGATGGGGTGAAATAAAAAGCTTAATCCAAAGTTGTGGTATTTCAGTTCTGAATTTTTCATCCCCTTAGGGGTGAGGCTGAAGGATATGGAATCTGGATCTGGTTCTTAATTTTGTGGCTTGGTATCTTTTCCAGTTCCCGCAGAAACATGTTCATCAAAATCTCCTGACATTTCTCTGCAATTTTTTATTCCTTTCAGTGATAATTTGAAGCAAACCCTGCCCTTTTCCCCATAACATGACGCTTTTTCACAGGACTGCAGCATGTAAACAGTAAAAAATGCAAGCGTAGCAACTCCGTGAACTACACAGAAACAAATGTTAACAGAACAGGCTTTCCACGTTTTTATAGGATTTTGACAGACCTGGGATTGCATGTGTAAGCCTAGGCAGAGTTATGTATAAACCTGAGCGTTCCTGTCCTTGGTGAGCAGACTGTGGCTCTGTGGACTAAGAGGAGGGAATCTGAGGTTTCGTTTTGCGACAGCGGGTCTGCGCAAAGCCGAGTGCTGTGATGATAGAAGCCAACGCGCTGGGGACGTAGGTAAGAGCTTCACAGAAACAGGTAGTTTGACACTCTGAAAAGACTACCAGCACTTTAAAAACTGTTCCAATAAATAGAAAATATGGACTAAAAAACCAGGTTCACCTCCAAAAGATGAAAGCAAAGCCCCAATACCTTTTATCATCGTTTCATCACAGCTAATACAATTTCCACCATCATCTGAGGACACCGAGGCATTTTATCTGTGGTGAGTGACACAGCATTTGTGTCTTGAGTTAGGAAGGTAAATACAATACAGCCCTGTGACAGCATCTCAAGAAACAAAAATAAACAGAGATCCAATTACAGACGAATACTAGCATAATCCTGAAACTGTTATTTCCCTTTCCATGCCGTGCACCTTCCCCACCTCCAAATGACGACTGCCCTGCCTGCTTTTCCATGTGCTTTAACAGCTGTCTACTTGAGCCCAAAAGTGGCCCCCAAAATACCTTTTTTTGTTTTGTTTAATCACTGAAAGTAGCTTTATCATTTAATCAAAAGCCTCTGCTTTAATCAGTGATCTCCTTCCACTCCAGGCTTACAGAGCACATTCTTCTGCAACAAGCCGCTGCTCCTGAAAAATGAGGGATTGTGTAGACATTGAAGGCTGAAACTCTCCCAATTTGCCCCAAGGGATGCCAAGTGTAGCTCAGAGCAGCACAAAGGGAACCTGTTCTTGCTGCTTTTCAACTGTGGCCCTACTTAAATTGCCCTGAGGGTTTCACATTTCATTCTCCTAAGGTTACTGTCTCAGGCTTTTCTGTAGAAAACATTAAGGACGTAGGCCTTGCTTTAAACCGACTTCCCTGGGAATAGGATTGGGCTCATAATCTTACAGTAACTAACGATTCACATGTTTGGTATTGTCTGTTTTTCATGCGTGAATCAACCAGTCAGATATTTAGAAAGAGCTCCTAATTCAATCTGTTGATATATGTGCACACACACACACAGAATGGAAAGAAGGTAAAGTCAAATAAACCCAGTACTTCACACTTCACAAAGGCTTATAATCTGAAAATTTCACATTCTTTTTAGACATTCAATTAAAGTTGTCACTACAATCTTAGAAGGCACAGGCCAGTAATAGATATTATGCAGGAGGATCACTTGATCCACCGCTGAAATGCTGCCACTTCAGAGGGGAACAGAGCGTCTGTTTTACACGTTATAATAGTTTGGGACATGAAATGAAGGTTCTTATAACCACCTGAAGCTGTAAAGGAAAATGTAGGTAAAAGGAATTTTAATTAGCTGAATCACTACAGCAAGAGCCCTGGGAATGCC
>NW_010266447.1:20071-66763 GCF_000690775.1 Eurypyga helias
GAATAAAGCAGGTAAGAGTCTAGGGGCAATGGTCTGACTCTTCGGAGAAGCCCCCAAATCATTTCATGTTGCCTCTAAAAGACGTTCTCACTTACCTCAGCTTCAGTTGAGACCAAGTCTACGGCAGCTGTGGAATCATGCCGTTTGCAAACAGGGGCAGAGAACACCAGTTCTGTATCTGGCACCTACAGCATTTACTGTAGCTGTTAGTTGGATCCCAACGGCCGTTGAGGGATGCCATGGCTGCACTGCACTCTCGGGGGGGTACAGAGTCAAAGCAGAAAGGCGATTCCTGCCCAGGGGAGCAGTGGTAATTTTAGAGCATGTCAGAACAGACAGGTGCAGACAGAGGAGAGCTCCTCTGTCTGCGCTCCAGGCTGGCATAAGGCAAGCCCACTCCAGCCTCCAAACGCGAGTAGCCGTGCTGGCACGCTGCCGGGATGGAGCGGGCTCATGTCTCACCAGTTCAGCGCATGGAGAGAGGAGCTCGTGTCTGCACCTACCAACAGGCCTGTCTCCAGCGCCAGTGCCCAGGTGGTGACAGGGGTTAAAACTTGAAAGGAAGGGCACTGTCTGCTGGATGACACTAATTTGCTTAATTGTGGCACTGAAGGAAGAGTGGCGAATGAAGTAGGTGGCCGTTTCTATTCTGCCTCTTTAAAAAGAAAGCAAACGTTTGTGAGAAAGGGGAAAAAACAAGAGAAAACTGATTTTCCGGGGTAAGTACAGATACGCTTATCTTGTCTTCCCTTTCCTCCCTCCTCTGCTTTTGACAGACCTAATCTTTCTCCCCCTGAACAGAGTGATCCCATAACGGATCCCATAACTCCAATTGGAAAAGGCTGTTGTTTCCAGCACATGAGAAGATGAAAAAATTACACCACATCCTGCTCTGTCACAGCGCAAAGACAATATATCGTGGATGGGGTGATCTGAGACATTTAATATGGTTTCCAACAAATTCAACTCAATCCCTGGGTTCTCATTGGCACCAGCAACCTGCATTAGCCAAATAAACAGAATATTGCCAACACGTCCTCTCACCCAACAGATGTGCGGTTCTTGCTCCTATTGCTAGTGAAGATACAATATAAGACATGTGCAGAAGATGACTACAATTTAATTTACACCAGTTGTAGTAGAGAAATATAAGCCACCACACAGAGCTGAAATCATGAGGATGGTGCCATCTGTATGTAATTGTTAGGGTTACGTTTTCCATTACATTTTCTTCTGGAGGATGGGGAGGACACACAACTGGGTAGCAATCATAACAATCAGGCCTTGCAAAACATTGGTCAGAAATCACACTTTCATTTGCTAAAGAGGTGATTTGCTTTTCATTCTGACACATAAGAATGGCCTATTTCTAAACAATGTCACAGAAAATTACATGAAATTAAATTTTTATTCCAAATATTGTAAAGCAATAGGCCAAACAGATGGACAGGTATGGCATTACTTCATCTGTGGCATGCTAAGCTTGGCTAAGGGCCTACAGAGTACAAATGTTTCAGCAGTCCTTAGGGGTTAACAGGCATTACATTCAGCGAGGCCCAGAAATCAAAAGATCTGGCAATTGTTGCTTTTTGTTTTAACCCTGGAAACGGCTGCTAGACTGGGAAAATAGCTAGCTAGACTAATCAGCTTGTCATTCTGTAAGGATGACAAAGGAGAACTTAAGAACTTCTAATTGCAACGACTGAAAAACAACCCTAAATATGTTAAGCTTGAATTTATTTTTATGTTGCATGTGTTTTCTTGGAAAGTGAATACTTCAAAAGACCCTGAATACTCCTTATAGATCTAAGAATGGTACATAAAGACTCTGCCAACTCTAATCTGTTTGCATCTTCCTACAGAATTCACTAGTGGCTTACCACTAGAAGCAGAGGGTGCAGTTCCACAAATATTTTCTGTAACAGCAAAGCTGCTTAAAAAAACTCCTGACACCCTCCACCCCATCTTCCCCCTTACACCCTGTGTGTGCCCTCGTCCTGCAGCTCACCTCCGTCTCAGCAGTGCTGACGTAAGTGTCTGCAGGACTGGGCCGTAGGCTCAAGCAGTGGCCTGAGGGGATGGAGAAGCCTGGGTCTACGAAGGCAGTTGAGTGGAGAGCATGGTTGTGGAACGATACTTTGAAGCACCATTCCCCGAGTTTCGCTTAAGACTAACCTGGAAGAGAGCATTTTCCTTCCAGAATCCTTGATGGCAACCACTGCTGCAAGGGATTCCTCCACAGGGCTCCGTAGCAGGATAGAGAAGTAATTTTTATTTATATACACTTTTGCTGTGTGTATTTATCTAACAGTTCAGAGTTATGCCAATGAAACCTATAATCTTCCAGCGCCCTCTAAAGTTTGCCCAGGTTTTGTGAGGACAATTTTTTTCTGGGGGGAACTTTTCTGTAAAACCTCAGATTTGCATATGCCATTTGCAGTTGTAACCAGAAAGGGGAAAAAAGGGTAACTACCCAACTGCACAAACCGTGCACTACAAGATGTCACTGCCAGTTCACATAAAGACTCTTGGATAGGACAAACCAGGGATTCATTTCTCTGAAACCCTGACCCCTGGCAATCCCCTGTGGGTCTGGAAATACAAGCACTCTAGGAGAGAAAAGTTCTGCAAAGCATTCACACCTCCAAAACGACGATATACCTGTCGGCAAACGGCCATTCTCCGACATCTTTCAAGATGAGCACTGCAACCAACATGCTCTCTTACCAAGAAATAGTTAGAAAAATCTCCTTTAAACAGTTTTACCAATGCTTGCCAATCCGCCATTCTTCGGAACAAAATATCTGGCAAAACTGCTGCAGACCAAGACTTTGATGGATGGGGACTGGATGCCCTTCCAGTGAAATCCAAGAACTTCAGCTTAATTGTTTTAGCTGTTAAAAGTGGCTTTTTTTAGCAAGTGATGCCTGTGAAATAGTAAAGTAACATCATTTTTGTGATGTTTAGGTTAAAAATTTTTTAAAACCCCTTCCATACCTGTATATACATGTCAAAAAAAACCCCAAAAACCATCAGGCCTGCAGAATGTAAGGGTTAAGCTTCTGTCCCCTTAATGTTTAAGTGTTAAATGTTTCCAGAGAGCCTGGAACTACAACTGGGCAGTGCACACTTTGAGCTAACTGGCAAAGAAGTGTTGCTTTAGGCTTAGAAACACTGTCTTTTCACTTCTGGGGTCTGGGTTTATTCCAGCTTAATCCAACTACAAATTACTGTCTTGAAAAGCCTGCAGCTTCTTTCAAATGCTTCCCCCTCCTCCTTGTAGCATATAATTACCCAGCAATTAACATTCTTGTTTACCAGTGGTGATTTCTGAGTTGTGTCAGTACGTGTGTGTTTATGTAAGAGATGGAGCCGTTATTAAAAGCTACATGAACTCACCCAATGCTCCTGGGAAGGATAAGACAAATTGGTGTGGAAAACTGAAAGATCTTAATGATCCAAAGGGGAGTTGAATATTAAGACAAAGCACAAAAATAAAATATCTAATTTGGTTTTGCTTCATTTCTTTGAAAGACCTACCACAGAGTTGTTTCCCCTACCTGATGTAAATAATGGCTTCTGCGATGTTCGGTCATTCAGAGGATGTTGTGTTAGAATAGCTGCAGGATGATAAAGTACTTTGGAAATAAGTTTATATAAAGAGAAATTAGACCTATCCTGCCAGAAGAGTGACTCAGCCTAATGTGCTAGTTTATAGGCTGCCCTGGTCTTGAAAATCATGGTTCAAGTCTTGGCAACAAGGACCAGGTGAACATTGTGTTCTTCACATGGAGCATCAAGTTTCTGGGGCTTTGGCTGTCTGGCACATGTGCTCGGAGAGAGGTGCTACTGCACGGTCAATTTAAATGGTCTCACCGCCTTAAGCAGCGAAACCCATCTGCTGAGTTTCTGTGCAGTTCATTAGGTGCATTCAGCAGCAGAATAGGTCCTTCAGAAACAGCCACAGACTTCAGCGAGATGCGGTATTTTCTAGGAGTATAATGCTCAAGTCTGTAAGAGGACCCGGGAACGTCTAGGACCACTGCCGGATGGGATGGGGTATAGGATAAGGCGCTCTCTAACACATACCAAGCAAGATTAAAAGAAGTGGGCTGGCTGCACGAGTCTCTGCTGCAGAGAGCATGAAGGGGAACGTGATGAGGGCGCTGGTGTGAATCCGAGAGGAACTTACTGGCAGCTGATATGCGTCACGAGCACGCGGGAGAAGCCTGGTCCTAACCTCTTGCTGTGAACTAGCGAGACGTTGCACAGGACGGCGCGAGAACAGATGCTGCAGTGCGCAACGAGTTCTGTTGATGCTTGTGACACACACACGTGCCTGTTTCTTAGTGTGAGCGCTGGTTCGTAGATTTTCTGTTGTCTAAGATATTAAAACGTGCCCTCTGCTCACACCTCAGCATCTACTGCACGCCAACAGGGTGACTTTCACGTCAAGAAGGAAAACAGGCAGTGACAGAAGGGAATTCTCAAACAAATGGGTAGAAGGAGGTGAAGAAGAAACATATATTCTTTCCTGCTTTGAGACTCTGTATCTGCCACATATTGCCAGCTCCTAATAATACACTGCATGTCTTTCAAACAACGAACCAAAAGCCAGTGAAACCATTTTAGGACCATGGCAATAAATTGCTTATTGTAAGTTTCTACAATGAGATTTTTCCTTTCTGCAGAATATCGGTACCTGAGACCCTGGAACTCTGTGGTGACTGAGAAAAGAGGGAATAAATCCAGTAACATGACACTGAAGACAGTATACAGTGTGCATGAAATTAGTGTCCAAACAGCTCCCACCTCTCCACTAGCGGTCCAGGTAGCAGGGAATGCATCCTGCAGCTCCCCCATGGTGTGGTATGACCCTTGTTGCATTTTCAGTTCGTAGTGTAACAGCAGGCGTGTGTGGCAGTCTAAAAGATACGCTGAGGTCTGACAACAGCCCACTCTCACAGGAAAAAGGTATCTCTGTTAAGAGAGAAACAGAGAGCCCAATGACGGAAGAACTATTGCAGCTTGTTAGCCAGTTCAGAGGTTCCGTTCAACTCTGGTGACGGCTAGCTGACTTCAGCCTTTATTTGGAACCGAACACCAACCTGACTTCTTCCCACTCACAGTCCCCCCCTTTCGGACAGCTGACTTCACAAGCGCTGCTGCAAATGAAATGGATGAGAGCATTGATCAGGACAATATTTTCTTTGCTTACCTCCTGCTAGATGCATTGGCCCACTGACATTCATTTGTATGACAATAAAACGGTTATCTAAAGTTTGGTTTGGAATTTGAGGCACAAGAGTATTTGTTTTGAGGTATAAAGAAGGCTCTGAAGAAAATACTTTGCTCAAGTCATAAACTGAGATCATGTAATAGATTCACAAATTTTGGGCTGCAACTTAGAAGCTTAGAAGAATTTAGCCATAAGGCATCCACTGAAATAATAATAATAATAATAATAATAATAATAATAATAATAATAATAATAAAAAGAAAAGTAACAAAGACCTGAGGTAGTACAAATTCAAATGCAAGTTTGCATGTAGGAAAACATTACCAAGCCAGGGAGTAGCAAACAAAAAATTTGAAACAGAAGAAGAAAGAAGCCCTAGATCTGTAGCAATATTTGGCAAGTAGAATTTGGCACTTTGGAATTGACATGCTTTTCTAGTTAAGAGTGCAAGCTATACTATTTGTACCGGAGAAGGATGAATCTTCTGGATGCAGCTGGAAGGAGTAAGAGTCTCTTGAACAGCCATATGGGTTTTTAAGTCTGTCGTGAAACAAACTTTTTCCTGCAACTTAAATCATCTCATCTCCCCTCTCTCCCACCCCTGCCCCTAGTTAATGAATCTTCCCTACTCTTGTTGGGGTACATTAGAGATGAGAGCTTACCCCAGTTGTCACTAAGGGCACGCAGCCATTCTGACACTCCTGTTTCAAAAGCACAGGCTGCTATTACCTCAGCTAATGGAGAAACATTATTGGTAGCATAGCACCTTTCTCACCCAGACTTCATCAGCTCCTCTCCATCTTTCACAGGGCAGTATCAGACACATCCATGAAATCATCCCATGTTCCAGTTCTTAACTACCCCAGAACTGCGGGTTTGGTTTTTCAGCTGAAGTACGATAAAGGTTGTAAAGAGTTTTTTCAGCTGCAGGTGGAAGATGCAATAGAAGGTGAAATTATTCTATTTTTCAAGTGTGGGGTGCAGGTCAGTCAAATTACAAAGCAAAAAATTCAGCTGCGACTTAGTCATTATGAAAGTCTCTTGCAAATGCAGAGGAGGGTACTCATCAGTGTTGTGGTGAAAGCATCAAACACCCCAAGAAACAACCCGGGGAACTGCTCCAACCATACAAAAGAAAAACCTAACAAGAATTTAATAGAATAACATAATCTCAGCAGCAAAATGACTGAGGTGTTTCAAAGGCGAATGTCATGCTAAAACCACCCTTCCACAGCCTCAAGAAAAACTGTGCACTGCAGCAACGATGAGAACTCGATGCAGTGTATTTTCCAAAGCGCAAGGAGCCAAGAATAATATAACATCACCAAGCAGACTTCAAAGCTCAGTTCCTCCACTCACTCTTTGCTCCTGTGCATCCCCTCGATGCCAAAGCACACAGGGATCGGAGGGCTCTGCTCAGCAGCTGCTCAGGATGTTTGACAGATTTCCCAAACTCTTACAGCACTTGTAAAAGAAGTTTCCAATAGAGGCAACGCTTTGACTGTAGCGTTTACAAAAATCAAGGATGAAAACAAAAGAAGAGGTTTGTTTATTGATTGACTGGCCGAATTTGCACTTATTTCCTGGAAAATCGCATCACTGTGATTGTGCAGAATATCTTCCTGTGGGACTGCAGATGTTTACAGAAGTACATGGAAAGACTTACCACCCTAGAAAGGAGTAAAGTCATTTTGGGAACCACCTACAACAAAGACTTGTCAATTCAGTGCATCAATTATCTTACTCTGTGAACTGTCCTAAGCTGGCAAAACTAAAAATACGAATTTTAAGAGCTACTGTATTTTCAATGCCAATAAAATCATACTCCACCTACAAAGACTTTTAAGAGGTGAGAACACTCGATACCAGGCTGTATAAGCAGCATATTGGCAGAACAAAGGTTTACAAATAAAACTGAAAACCAAAACATTCAGAGGCATTAGCTGAAATCCTCACAAGTACTGTCCTAGTCACAAAAGTAACGAGTTTTCCTGCAGTTTAATGGTGCAGCTCTGCTCTTGCAGAGTGTGGGATATGAAGGGCTGGAGAAAGGGTGGAAGGGACGCTGCAGAACATGCAACAGAGCCCCGGGCTGCTGCCCTGGAGTCAGCAGCCAGGATTTCAGAGTGAGATCACCAGAAGGAGCTCTGCAGACACACAAGTACACAGGTTTTAATTTGCAGATTTTAAATGAAGCCTGAAACCTAAAGCAGATATGAGTCAAGTTCATAAATTTTCATCTGGGTTGTTATTATTGTTATTTATAATTTATTGAGTTCTAGAAATGTGTCTGAAACTGTGCGGAAAAGTGATAGGCCCCGTGACCTAAAAAAAAAAATGTACTGAGCACTACTAGAGCCAACTGGTTGTTTTTCTAGCTCCTGTGGCTGCCTAGTGAATTAGGGCCTAATTCACAATTGGTAGCAAATCTCAAAACCAGGTGACTGCCCTATAGTTTGGATGAACAAAACATTCACCCTCATCATCCCCAACACCCACCCTGAATTTCCCATTTCCCTGCCCACTCAGATAATTGGACGGGAAGTGGTTTCCATTAGTCTCAAGCTAATTCTTTTTTCCAGTTTAATAAAAGGTAGCATCAAAACCTCGCTCTCACCCGCAAATGCCACACATAGCCAGCAGCACGATCTGGCAAGGATACTGGAGATTAGTTGTGCTCCCTGCAAAGCAGCAGTTCCAAATATTCCACTAAGGCCATTCAGGTCAGATCAGTCCCTGTGTTCCTTGACAACAGAACTGGGGCAAGGAAGGCTGAACTTCACTATCGTTTTGCTTGTCGGTGGTTGTTTTGCCCATCTGAATAGGGGTTTGTAACTTGGCCATCATCTTGCAAGCTCTGGGTTGCATGTAAAAGACTGAAGGCAGAAAGCACACATTTGCTCAACAGAAGTTCAACAACAACAACAAAAAAATGCTTTTAATATTAAAGCCATTGATAAAAAAGTGAGATGCTAGAAATAATAGAAGCCATAGGAGCTGGGCTAAGAGGGTACTTGAAGGAACCCTGATGATCTATGCTCCAGAGTTTTCCTATCAGCTCTGCCACTGGCGTACTTTATTCACCAGTTTCCCTCAGCTGTAAATCAAAGCAAGTGGTACTCATGCTATGAAACTGTTCTGTATTTAATAGGTTACTGGTTTTAAAATGCTTTAAACATGTAAGCTGTATACATACACCACTGAGGCAGCTTCAGATTTAAAACAGACAATAAGTGACATTAGTTTAATGTGTGACAATTAATATTGGCATTTTAGAAGAACCAAACCGCTGAAGACATCAAGCCTTGGAAAATAACTACAAGCTTATAGCATGAACCAGAGTTATTAGGAATAAGCATCTGGACTCTGCTATGTTTTTAAAATACTCTTTTTTTTTTTTTTTGAGAACAGATAGTTTTAGCAAGCACAAGACAACATAGTTGAGTGGCCAAAATGCAGATAGACCCTTCAGCTTGCTCGGACAAATGACCATCCACATCCTGTTTGCAGCTATTGCTTCTGAAAGACCTTTGAAGGACCTGCTCAAGTGCTAAAATACTTTCCATTCACATCACGAGGAGAAGAGGATCAGCTCCAGATGAGATGCTTTTGAACCTTAGAACATGCCTTCAAAAAACACTGCAGCTATGATCATCCTTTCCTATGCCTGGGACCACGAGCCCGCAGCAGTAGGATGTGCTCACACGGTGACCCTGTTCTTTCCATGCTCGCTGTAAGCTCCTCCTCTTAACCTTCAAATCTCACCACGGCCGTAACCTTGCTCTCGGTCTAACAAATAACTCCAGTGATCCCAGGACTTTTCCGACACTTGTCCTTTATGATCTTTCATTCTCTTTAGGCACTTTGGAGTTGGTAACTTGGAGTTTTCTGTTACTTAAACACCCCACAGGTGTTCAACTTTGATTTTTTTTTAAAAACTAACCTCTTCTGCAGTGTGTTTTTGATCAGATTCCTTCAACAACTACACATTAATGCTTTGTGTTTAGAAAAATAATGATTTTACTTCAAACAGAAAACTCGATCCAATGCAAACCCTGGTATACTTGTGACAGAACTTGCCCTAAAATTAATTATCTACACATGTTCAGCTGGAATTTTACTTTTTTCACACAGTGTATTTAAGCATTATAGACACTGTAACAGTTATTTACACCACAGACTGGAATGGCTTGGGTAGAACAATGAGAATCTTTTAAAAAACATGTTTTTAAAGATAAAGCCAACTAGCTTTTCAGCTTGAAATTTAGGTTTTGCAATAAAAGGCATTCTACAAAACATTATACCATTGGAAATGCTTGAAAGAAATAAATTGAATTTAGAAAGTTCATAGTTATTTTTGTGAAGGGAAATGTGGTGGGGAGTTTGGATTCGAGATCGCACGACATCATAAGTCTTGGAATAGTTGGAATTCTTGAAAGACAGTGGAATTTCCAGAGGACTAGGAGAAAGCTGATGGTGTGCCAGCTTTCTCAAAAGGGTAAGTTGGACAGCCTGGCCAAATACAGCCTGGTCAGCCTCGCTTCCTAGACAAGAAAGTATAGCGATAGTAGTAAGCACGGTGATTCAACCCATGCAGCTCAATTAAAAAGCATTTATACTTAATCCAAACCAATACAGGTTTATAGAAATCTATTCTGTCTGAACTTCAGCAAGAGCTGTTCACTGAGAAGCCATAAAGACAAAAGATCAACATGGTTGAGAGGAAGACGATTTAAAATTAACTAAGAGTTCTCTGTGTTTAAATGGGGAGTGAGAAATATACCTGCCTACTGATCAACTCAATGTGATTTTGCGACTCCATTGAAATAGTTTGTTAGGGGTCGGGAAGGAACATATAATCAGTATTGACCAAGGATGATTGTAAAAAACACTGTGGGAGCAGAAAGTGGAAAGAACTTGGTCACTGATAAAGAGCAATCTGCATCACGTGGTAAGCTGACCAACAGTAGCACCTTCAGTACAGCCAAATGTAACCTTCCAGTGCAGCTACTACACCACTGCTGTTACAGGTTTGGTATCGACAGATGCTGACTTGATCTTAATCAGTTTGGTTCAGGATGAATGACTACTTATGTTCTGGGTAAAGGTATCTAGGAGCTACATTGGTTTAACTTCTTAAGCAGAGGATTCCCTGCTAACTTTGTAAGCACCCACAAGAAGAAAAGAAATCAAAGAGGCGAAACATTTCAGCCTAGCGATAAGAATGCTTGTAAGCCTAAGGGGTAAAAGGTACACACATACAGACTAGGAGTTAAGGAGTAAATTTAAACACTGGTTACCAGCTGCTGGAATGAGTGAAGACAGACTGATGAATCAGTGTAAATCGTAAGATCAGGAGTCTTCCAGTTCAACAGAGATCAATCCCTGTGATCTATAACTGCTCTACATGACCACAGTGGCCTGCTTTTGACTATTATCTTTATGATCTGTAAACCCCCAGGACATATCACCTTCCCAAAACTAACAAATGGGAGAAAGGCCCAATCTAGCTACATCAGAGAAGCAGGGTAAACAGGTCACAGGCACCAAGGTTGGCATGGCTGTACTGTATTTATTACTATGTAGGCTGGTTTGTGCCTCCCTGCATCTACACGGTCCCGTTCTGTGCCATTCAGGCATCTCCCACAGGAAGATCAAAGCAAACCCAGTCAGATCAAGTTTTGTGGTTAACATGTGAGCAACGTATAATTCGGTATTACCTTCAAGAGAAAATAACATTACATGATTTAAATATTCCGATTTTTATAACACAGAACATTTTTATTACTAACACATGCAAAGAAAATATTGCAATGTGAAGTTTATGTGAATATCACATGTTTTTATAAACAGTGATAGAAGTTCCTATTTGTGTTCATTCTTGTCTGTAGAACAAACCTCCTATGACCCTTCTGGGACGCAGACTATTTTAGATTCATTTTTAAAAAGTTCATAGTTACCTAACAGCTTTGAGCTGGTATGAAGACACATGATGCAGAACATGGACTTCATAAATTTTTGTGAAAGATCAAAAGAAAAGAGGGAAGCAGCCAGCATCACACAGGCACACGCATAATAACAAATAACAAGGATAAAACTTTTGTGACCAATACTAACCCAAGGGCTTGGATGTTGAACTCTTAGTCTGAGTGCCCAGAAAGGATGGAGTGAGGACCCTAACTTGGAATTTCCTGGCTGTCGTCAATTCTGTCACAACCGTAACGTGTTTCAACATGTTTTCAGCTTTTAAATTTTTTCCCTCCTCTTTAATATAGTCTAAACTAGACATAAAATGGAAAAAATGTACTATTTCCACTGAGCACTGATGCCTTTGACATCTGCTTCCAAGTGTTATTCATCACCACGCAGTGTAACAATCTGAGAGCAAGTACAATGTACCTTTTGGAAAAAGTGAGTCCCTGCGATTGCTTCTCATAACAAAGCCTGCCCTTTCCCCCAGTAATTAAAGCTCTACGTACGTTCACAAAAGAAAAGCACAACAGCCCACCTACGTGTCCTAGCAAGCAGGAGCATTTCCATTGCTCCTCTGTAGGGTCAAACACCCCAGCTCGCAGATGGCAAAAGGGATGTCCCACTCTCCCTGTTTTTATGCATAGTTCCAATACTTTTCTTTTTTAATCTACTCCCATCCCCCTGCAGCATGATTTTGTGCTCATCACAGATTTTGATTAAAGAGCAAGGAAAGCTCTGAACAGAAATTGTGAAAGGCCAAAGTTCCTGATGAGCTTCTCTGTCACAGAGTGGGCTAAACTGGATGGCCTTGGGAAATCCCCTTCCTGCTTCTGCAATGGGCAGCACCAAGGTTGCCACTACTAGAGAGACAGAGCGCGCGCTCAACATCAGCACGTCGGAAAGATGATCCAAAATCAGTGCATGAGATTCAACAAAGGTAAGATGACAGTGATGCCTGAAGGAGGGAATCAATTCCTCTGTGAACCTGCACAGAGTGCTGGGATGCTAGTGATCATCAAATTGTCATGATTCAAAGGCGTGATTGCAAACGATGCACCCTAGAGTGGAACAGGCCTTGGCAGTGCTGTATGTATGACACAGAAAGTCATTATTCCACTTTGTTTTGCACTGGTGAATCTTCAGCTGGGAGACACAGTCAGGTTTTAGTTGCTATACTCAGAGAGAGATGAATCTCGAAGAGAAGACGACTCAGAGGACAGCCAAAAGATGATTCAGAAAAAAATGAACAAGGTAAATTTCTTTAGGAAAAAAGAAGAGAGGACACACACCAATTACCATGATGGGCAAAACAAACTCAGCTCAGGGAATTAATTTAATTTATTACCAATTAAATCAGAGTAGGGTAACGAGAAATAAATCCACATCTTAAAAACACCAAGTGGCAATTAGCACTTGTAATTTAGTAAATCTTAACTTGCTGGTGTGTCCAGCAGCAAGATGAAATTGGGCAATTTCTGTGACTAGTCAAAAGTCAAAAAACGAAGACTGTGAACAGTGAGCTGCTATGATTTCTCATTGGTCTTGTATAGGACACTCACACACATTGTGCTGCCAAGACGTTAACATCGATGTTAGCCAAGCTCTACAGAAATCCAAAAAGTTATGCTCAATGTCACTCTTTTGAAAGAATCTGGGCTCTGACCTGGGGTGCAAATTAACTTCAGCGTACTCTTTTTACAGAGTGTTGACATGGAGACATTACTTAATTCTTGTGCAGGGAGGGCGACTTCTATGGATCATTTAGGACTGTCAAAACAGACCGTTCTGTGACTAAGGACTTGCTCCGTGTGAGCTCTGTTTGCAGTATCGAATTGTTGGGGAAGAAACCATGAGCATATTGCTCATACATTTGGGGAGCAGGTCAACTTAAAATCCTCTAACACAAAAATAATGTTCTTTTCAAGAAGAAACTATTTCATTGAAATATTACACACACACACACAAAAAGAAAAGCAAGGATGTTGTAAACAAAGTCACTTCACTTGCAGTCTGTAGTAAACGCACTGGTCAAACAAAAGAACAACATCTACCTACGTCAGTGCTCATTTTAGGGATTCATTTTCCTTCACAGGAATTCTGAAGTTAAGCAGTTCACTTATCCATATTTTGTCTCCACCCAGCTATAACCACCCCCCCTATGCTGGTAACTCCAAGTATATTCCACTTGTGCTGATCCTATTGTAAAAGCTACTGACAGGGTGACTAAATTCAGAACAAGATGTAGGGAACGGCCAGGTGCTTAAGAGCAAGTATTAGAGGCAACACCGAAAACTTTTATACTCGCTGAAGGGCAGAAAAGGATGATTTAATTGTTTGCAGTTTGTATGTGGGAGGAAAACAGCTGTAAAGAAATGGCTTAACATACACAAGTGTGCCTCACAAGAGATGTGGCACTGCCGACACTGTTCCCGGTAGCTGGGCAGTGCCCAGTGACAGGAACTTCAGGGCACAGGTAGGAAGCAGTTCTCCCCTCCCACAGCAAGCGCACCACCCTCCCGCTAACAGCTTCCAGGCAAACACATCTCAGCAAAGGGTCATTTTGAAGTACAGATAGAATATTTTTGCTTGAAGAGATTACCAGATTTTAACATAAGGAGGAAGGTGTTTGGCAAAGTGGCAAGTGGCAGCGCACATTAGCTTTGTTTCCTAAAGAAAAATTACTACAGCGTTTGTGATCCACTTCCATAAAACTTGACTGAGAACCACAGCAAACCCAAGTGTTTTCCTCCAGAAAAGAACAGCAGCCACTTAAGCTGCATGTTCCACTTGCGACTGAAAATATTATATACATTATAGAAAAAAGGCAAATTCTAAATTATTAATCCTAACTTCCATCTATTCATAGAAAACTCTTCTCCTGTGCCAGAGGTACATGGCAAAAAGGGAACAAAGAATTTCACTGTTCCTTTGCTGCGTGACACGGTGCACGCTTCGTTGTATCTGTGTGTCCTTCCCCTGGAGTGGACACAGCAATGTCCTGAGATGCAAGTAGGGAAAACCAAGTGCCACTCCAGCTGTACCTATCCACTGCTGCTAAATCCCAAAAAAATCCTCTGTTGAGAGGGAGAAGTAGAGGTTCTGTTTGGCATGGCATTAGAGGGATAAACAAAAGGCAAAACATCCCGAAGTGCAGCTGAACAGCTCTTTGAAACTCATGGTGTAGCCATTTAATCAGAAAACAGCTGGGATGGAAAATCTGATCTTTCTTGGCAGCCTGTGCAACATTTTCTTCTCACTGGTGAAAAGTATGATCCCGAGGGTTTATAATTAGGCCATAATTAATCAGGCATACAAGCACCTCAGCAAATGACACAAAGCTTCAACATCTCTGAACATTCCTTCACTTCTTTCTGCTTTATCCAAAATACACTGTGAAAATCCAACTCCAAAGCTAAAGACTGCGAGGCTGCCAGGTGGGCCAAGGAGGTTCAGCACACCAGTCAACAGTGACATCAACGTGAACACTAACAGACTAACATGACTAACAGAGAAGGGGAGATCCACACACACCATGGCTTAGTAAGGCACGGCAGTTTGGTGGAGGATGTGACAAGGACACATAGTCCAGTGACTAAGTTTCAGTCCAGGTTAAAATGGGACATCTTACATCAAGTTTCAATTCAACACGATGAAGGAAGAACTAGCTGCAGCCTGGACCCGAACCTTTCGGAGGTCAAAAGGGCCCAGCATCATTTTTAGGTATAGCTCTTGGAATGAGCTACAATTGCATTGTGCTTGCGTCAAGTTCACCAGCTAAATGGCAGTAACAGCTTTTCTGTAGTTGTCTGTTCCATCCCATTTCTCAGCCCTCAAAAGACCACTACAGAAGTAATTGTTGACACTGCCCACGCTCCATCAGCCTGCATAAAGACAATGTTTTCTTTTAAGTAAAATATATGCCTATCGAATCAGCTCTGAAGTACAAAAGATCAAAAAATGAAACTTCATCTTTTGACTTAAAGGATAACCGTTGCTTGGGATGACAAAATATTCAAACTACTCAAAAGCCCTTCTCCCTTTGCTTGCCGTAGTATCTCCATTCCGCTCAGAGTCATAGCAGATGGAATGTTTTTGAAACATTGTCTTTTCTAGCTTTTTTATAACACCTTCATCTTCAAGCTTAATGCCTGTAACTATGTATTCTTAATAATCACCTAGAATCAGAATGGTTTGGGTTGGAAGGGACGGGTAGTAGCAGAGACATCCCAGTGCAAGCTGTGACTACCAAAACCATTCGATGAGAAACCTTTTGGGTCATGTTTGTGTGCCAAGTACCATCCAGCAAAGAGCACTGGGAAATGCCTCTGGAGGCAGAAATACCTGCTGTAAAACACTGTACCTATAGAACAGGTACAGCACAGGACACTGATAAGCAGCTCCCCTTTTCAGCCTCTTGGACTACCATGTTTCAAACCAGACACAAATAATCAGCTGTTGGGATTGTCAGCTAAAATCAAGAAGTTAGAAAATTAAACTCTTCCTTCATCTACAGGTGTCACAGAGCAATTCAGCCAAAACAAAGGACAAGAGACAAGATTTCTTGTAATGCCTTGATAACCCTCCTCCCAACTCAAATAAACACTTAAACCACACTATTTCCCCACTAGTTCTGCCTTTAAGAAGAAAATGTTTATAACATACAAAGCTTTTTACAGACTGCATTAGCAACAGTTGCTACAGGATATTTAAAGAAAATGCTTTCAACTTTATCTAAGTCCTGCAGCAAAAGAATAGCTTTGCTAAAATTCAGATTATCTTTGTCAAAACAGACACAAAATTCTAGTTCCCCCTAGTCAAAACCCAGCACACTAGTGGCTTCATGTCACCGAAACGTTACGAGCTAGAGAGGTGTACAAAATGTCTTTGCATTTACCATGGGTGAGCCTGAGCTGGCCATGAGCATACTCCCAAACAAGTAGGTGACCAATCTGACTGGTGTGAAAATCTTGTTTTTATATCAAGCATTTCATTCCAACACTCACAAATGACCATGGTGCCACTGAAACAGAACAACTTTTGTGGCAGACGGTGGCAACTAAAAACACATCATACAACGTTTGAGGGAAATAAAATGTTGGCAAAGATAGTGTTGTCAAAACTCCACTTCTGTGAAAACTGCTCTGGGAACTTTCAAGTGCATTTCAAGTACATGGAAGTATTTTCAATTTATGTAGTTTCAAGAACATAGAGCAGAGACAAGACCTCAAGGCTGTATTTTAAACTTTTGTCATGGCTTAACCCCAGCCGGCAATTAAACACCACACAGCCGCTCACTCACTCCCCCCTCAGCGGGATGGGGAAGAGAGCTGGAAGGCTAAGTGAGAAAACCTGTAGGCTGAGAGAAGAACAGTTTAAGAATTGTAACAAAATAAAACAATAATGATGATGATAACACATTGTAATGAAAAATGAAAGTAACAAAAAGAGGGAAATAAAACCCAAGAAAATCAAGTGATGCAAACGAAAACAATTGCTCACCACCAAACAACCCATACCCAGCCAGTCTCCAAGCAGCGAACTCCACACCAACCTTCGTTTTATTGCTGAGCATGATGTCATATGGTCTGGGATATCCCTTTGGTCAGCTGGGATCAGCTGTCCCAGCTGTGTCATAGAATCATAGAATGATTTGAGTTGAAAGGGACCTTAAAGATCATCCAGTTCCAACCCCCCTGTCATGGGCAGGGACACCTTCCACTAGACCAGGTGTCCCCTCCCGACTCCTTGTGCACCCTCAGCCCACTTGCTGGGGGTGTGTGTGAGGAGCAGAAAAGGCCTTGACTGTGTGTCAGCACTGCTCAGCAGCAACCAAAACATGCCTGGGTTATCAGCACTGTTTCCAGTACAAACCCAAACCACAGCCCCATACCATGGAGAAGTTAACTCTATCCCAGCCACAACCAGAAAGATTGTCTTCACTCTTCATCCTAACAAACCTCTCTTTCCTTAGAATAAACTGAGTAATACTCAATTTGTACTTCATCTTCTCCAGTTCATTGTTAAGACCAGCTGCTATACATAAAGCTGAGGAGGAGTTAAAAGTATTTTCTAAACATTTTCTTAAATGCAGGCAGGATTTGACCCAGAGAGAGGTGGAAATAACAAATTTGTTCCTCGTTTGCTGATGTGAACTTATATGGCAAGAGTGCTGAAACAGTTGTGTGCAATCACCATTTTGGACCAAGCTCTGACATAAGTCAGTAGAAATTGCACACTCAAGTGCATATATAAATGAAAATATAATCTTGTCATATGACAACTAATCAAAGTATATAGTTATTCTATAACTTGAATCTGGACAGAGATTTAGAAGCAAATAGTAAATTGGCTGAAAGACGCATCTTTAAAGGAAAGAAGGAGGGAGTGTCAGGGTAACAAAATAAAGTATTTTGACTTTTTACTGTAAAACATACTTTTCCTTGAAGCCTATATAAGAAGGATTAGGTCACTGAAGAATATAGCAAAATTTATTGCAAAACAACTTGAGATGCCCAAGAATTCTTCACTACTTCTATCACTCCACTCACTGCATTCAGTGGAGTCAAATCTGGTTATCAAGGAGCTCATCTGTGGCTAATACTTAGTGAATAATTTTCTTTTTAGTTAGCAAAAAGTTGCCGACAAAGCCTGTTGGAGAATATGGAAGAGAGGAATGAATACTCACCAAGGAAAAATCTTATGATCTTTCTAATGCACATTCTGTTGGAGCGAGTAATGTTGAATAATTATCTCTACTTGGTCACAAAAAAGCATAGACAAATTCCAAACAGGCTCCAGGAAACCAGATCACTAGTTTTCCATATGCTAGATGTGTTGGTATAGTACTCGGATTGCTTCTCCTTACAGCTGCTAACACTTTGCAGAAGGGCTGTGACTTCTCACTCCGAGCTATTGTCTTCCTGCTCTGAACACAAGGGCTCGGTTGTGATCAGGCCTAAGCAGGACCAAAAACTGTGTCCAAAAATGTTTCTTTGGGGAAAAGGGTATCTGCTGAAGATATCAAATATAAACAACATTTAAAGCTATTACAGTGTCCCGCTCAGAACTTCAGTGTTATCCAGTTTCACCAAGTTGCCAAGAAATGCTATTAAAGTTTGGCAGAAGCGGTGAAGAAGCACTATAGTGCCATGTCTTGTGTTCATGATCGTTTGAGAGTGCAATGGGCCTCCTTCTCATCTTGCTTCTGAGGACAGAAATCCAGTAACATCAGTGGAATTCTTCCTCATTTGCACCCATCTAAACAAGTCAAAACAGGCTGAACTTTACAGCATATGTTTAAAAGCTAATTTGCCACTTTCAAGGGTGGGATCACCCCTTCCAAAGTTCTGCTGATTATCACAAAGAACAGTTAGAACTGGAAAACTCAAGGCCCCTAATGCAAAATGGGGTGATACCAGCAGTCTTGTATCTTCCCACCCACCCTAAAATCAAATATATTTTAAAATTTGGAATGGCGCATGAGCAGGTTAAAGCAGACGCTCAGAGACCTGACAATCCTAAGAAGCATGTTCCCATACCCAGTCACAGGCTTTCTAATGAGCAAGCTGTGGTCAAGGATTTCGACAAGAGCTCACACGTAAGCAAACAGCAACAACGAAGGCGCTGGTTATGGAGTAAACAGAAATGTGTCCAAAAGCCCAGAGAGAAAATTCTATCTAAATATATTTTCTAATCAGTTCAAGACTTAACTACAGATATACTAGACGAGGAATGAAAAACCACTGGTTAAAATTTGTGGTTTGTCTAGCTAAAAATCAAGAAATTTTCAGTATAAATCAAGGTACAGCTACTTATTTACAGGAAATAACTCCCATAAAGCAAGATGTAAGAATCACAATTTAGCAAGTTGACACAATAAAACCACAAAACTAGAGAAGACAGGTGTGAACAACACATGCATAGATTCAGCTCAAATAGTGAAAAAGTAACCACAAAACACCCAGCATATAATAAGAGATGCAATCAGAAGTGGTTAAAAAAAAGAGAGAGATATGAGATAATGAATTTACAAGAGTTAAAAATCTCGGTATTAGAAGAACTGCAAAAACACACTTGAAAGTTGGCAATTTGGAAAGGAAAAATATTCCTTATGATAAAATATCTACCCTGTGGTTTGCTTGTATGATGGGAACTTAGTTAAAAGATAACTCAATTCATGGCAACAATACATATGCATTTTACTGGATTTATGTAATGTTATTATTAAACTAGATAGGTTGCATTAAAAATGTAAAAGTTAAAATTCCACAAGTAATAGAATTTATTTCTCCTGGTGAATTTCTCTGCTGTCCCACCCAGAAGTTAAATGCTTCCTGTGACCAGTCAAACAGGAAGTAACATGCCCTATATGTAAATATAGGTGTACATGTAAATGCTAGCCAATCGCCGAGTCTTATACAAATAAACTTAAGGCATCTTGAAAATTGTTTTATTCTTTAATAAGGAACAAGTTGATATGAGAAGAAATCCAGACAAAATGCTCAGGAAAGGTGAATACAGCTATTTTAAAGGTTGAATAACAGTATGACCTCAGAAACAAATCTATGATAGATGCGTCAGAAAGTTCTCTAGAAATAATGATGTCAAACCTGGTAAATAACACACTAGTTTGATTTCCTTTCTCACCACTTCTGCTGGCGGGATTATCAGTCCTCTAACACCCTCTGCCACCTATTTCCTTCTTTACGCTTCTATTTACTCCATAACTTAAGCAGAGAAACCCTGAGGATTCCTGGACATTTTTAGGAGCCAGTTGGGCACACGATCATATGCATCAGCAGAATTAACACCCACATCTCCATTGGACAGAATAATTTGTAAAAGGTGTGTGAAGACTATGGTGTTCAGAATGTTCACCTGTGCACATTCTTAACCAGAAAACAGGGATCTACAATAAAGAGTACGAAGTTCACTGCAATTCTAAACTTTGTCTGAGTTGGTCACACCTGTGAGAGATCTACAATAACTGAGAAGCAGTATAATCCATGAGGTGAAGCACCATTTCCAAGGCCTTTCAATAAGCATGTTTTTCTGGAATATCCCCTTAGAAATGTTTTCTTTAAGTTTGTTAAAACAAGTGGGGCCTGCCCACCCTCTTATGCCTTGTTTGATTGGTTTCTTTCCAAGTATGACATGATCCCAGCCCATATGGTTTAAATTAGGGTGAGGCGCTTTGCAATGCTGTGACAAAAAAAAGAGTAAGTCATAACAAAGCCAACCAACTGCATTAACATGTTTAGCAAGACCACAGTTACGATTTCTAAATTCTAAAGACCAGAGCCATGTGAAACTCAGCCACGGATCAGAGACAGCAATGGCTTTTTCCTCCCCCATCTCTGCACCATCCAGGATATTCCTTTGCTGCTGTTGATGGTATCATTTGCCTTTCCCAGTCCTTTAAATGCCACTCTAAAAAATTACACTTAATTAAATTAAATTTACACTCGGATTTTGTAAACATCTTTGATGCTTGAAACACCAAACGGTCTGGCAGACCCAGAAAATGTTTAGGCACTTCTGTACTGTAAATCCCCTCCACACTACCTCAGCTTTCATGTCTCAAGGTCTGAAATCTTTAAGTAAGTTACTGATACCGTTTACAGATGACTCCAAGTTTACATAAACTGAAATTAAGAAGTGTTACAACTCTGGCAGCCAGGCCCTGTAGAGCAGCACGGAAATTAGTACGTCTAATGAGCTGAATTTTGTCTCAAGACATTAGCAACAGCAATTGCAGAATAATTTGAAAACTTGGTTAAAACAGAATAAAAGAAACACACTCCCCCTCAACTATCCAAAGACCACAGCTCCCCAGATGCAACAGCCACGAGCTGAATTCTCACGTAAGCCTATGACAAACGAATCGTGAAGGAACAGGAACATTCTCCAAACGCATAACTTCTCTGAGAATTGCCTTGCAGAGAAGCAGAGATTTCTCAGCAATATCTACGCTGTTATATCAGTAAGTATCTGAATTGGGCAGTAATGGTCCTCAGATGGATTTGGGAATCTTTAGTCTTAGTCGGAAGATAGCCTACCAGCATTTGTGCTGAGGGGAGCCCTCAGGAAGTTAGCTGGTGTCGGGTTCTGCCTGGCTACAATCTGTTGACTGCCAACTTCCCAGGCAGCAAGGTACCTAATAAATGAGGCCAGACTAAACAGGAGCTATAGGCTGATCAGTGGACTTGACTTCTTGTTTACTTCATTACAATACAATTCATTGTTTGCCTTTACAGAACATCATCGGGCATTTCCACGAGGCCGTACTGCAACCGCAGTGACATTTATAGTAGTCTGCACGAGCACTACAGGGGAACTGCAAACACCATCACTAGACAGCTCAGCAACTTGTCAATAGGTTTAACCACATCACAGACCCAGGGCCTGTTTTTACACTGCCAGCAGCAAAACTACGTGTGACTTCTCTACGAGGCCAGATACAAGGACTGGAATGGAGCTTTACAGCTTGGCATTGCTGCTGCCCTCGGAGGAAGAACAGTATGATGAGGTGGGAGAACAGCACCACAGCCTCTTTTGGTCTAATGGATAAAAAATGTAGGCAAACTATTTTTAGATGAAAGCATGAAAGCATTCGGCTTGAATTAAACACAGAACCAACTTGAAAAAAGCAAGAATAGATGCAAAAATACTTCTAGTAGAAAAACGTGTTTAAAATTCTCTAAAAAGAGTTTGGAAGATGCGCTTCCGTGCAGACTTACACAAAGTTTAAAAATGAACCAACAACCACCACTCTGTAGCCTCCAACCACTCTTTGAAGCTTCTGCGCTCCCAAAGGAGTTTGAGAATGCTTTGAGCGAGCACCGGGGTGGCATGAAGCACCATCCACGTAAATGAAGACCGTAGCTACACGTTGGCAAACTGGGGTAAATCAGTGCAAAGGAGGGACAGTCACAGGGAGAGGTTTTTCAATGATTGCTTAAAAAAAAAATCCTCTTTTTACATCCTTTTAATTATCCTTTGTCAGCTACAATCCCTTCTTTCTATACATATTCCTAGGCTTTATTCAGGATAGAATTTATTCAGGTCTTGGAACCTGAAGCTGGGCAGCAGAGCAGAGGGGGCACAGCTGGAAGGCAGCCAGACCATGATTTCTCTTAAAGGTTCTAGTCCAAGACAATTGGTTGCGCCAGAGATCCCCCAACTCCTGGCACGTTAGCTCCTTTCTGACGCCTCACACTGAGTTTCAGATTGATTTAACTTGGAGAAAAAACTTGTATTTAAAGAAAAGAAAGATGCCTACATTACACTCCACAGAGACAAAGCCTGATAAACTGTACAATGTGAGTTTTAAGTACTTAATAGTTGTTAGGGCTATATAACTTACCCATAAACACTTTGTTTAATGAATGCTATTTTTTTAGGTCAGAAAAATGTAACAGTGCTACTATTTCACCTTATACAAGATTCTTCTCATGAAAAATATGCTTGCAGATGCCCAGAGAAGCTGTGGATGCCCCATCCCTGGAAGTGTCCAAGGCCAGGCTGGATGAGGCTTTGAGCAACCTGGTCTAGTGGAAGGTGTCCCTGCCCATGGCAGGGGGTTGGAACTGGATGGGCTTTAAGGTCCCTTCCAACCCAAACCATTCCATGATTCTGTGTGTTTTCAGACAAAAGATACCCAGTAGCAGGCTGAACATATCAGGTTCATCTCTAGGTTATTCCAAGTTAGGCTTACATGAGTACTAATGCCAGGTCATGCACTAGCAGATCACCCAATAATACAGTTTGATCCAGATCAGGTGTGGGCACATGATCACATTTTTCTAAAATTAGCCAGAACCCCCAAAGTGGAGTTTACACCAGCTTTACACAGTTTCCTGTCAGCAGCAGGGCAACACCTGACCTAGCTTAAGAGCCCACCAGTACCGCAGGGAGCGCCTGAACCAGGCTAAAGTCAATCAATATGAATTTAATCCACTTAGATAACCTGAACACATCTTGGTGAATTTATACCAGCAGAGTACTTTCTTCTTGTCAGGTACTAGGAATCTTAAAAACAGACTCGCTGTGTTTTTCAGCTGTGGCGCAAGTGGAAGGGCCAAACTGATAAACATCTATTTTGGTGTTTGGCACTAGCTGGAAACAAAATACGCAGCAGGAGCAGAGAAAGCAATTAAGAGAGAGCTATAACAAAGCAGAGCTTCCCATGCCAAAGCACTGCTCCTCATATCCACATGATTCCTGGAAAGAGGACAATCTATTAAGCCAGAGGGAAGTACGCTCTATATAATGAGGCCAGTTATGCTTATTTTACACACTACTGAGTGTGTAAAATTTGGTCTAAGTCAAGAAGTGTTAGCAGCAACATAAGTTGTTTGACAAATAAAGCTGATGCAGAAAACTCCCATTTAGGACAGGCCACTGCAGTTAAGTCAGGGACCGTTTTCCTTCCCTCACAACCTCATGTGCAATCGAACAGGAGCTTCTTACACTGAGGCAAAAAGTCCATGGGGAAAGTGAGAAAATTATCCTTATTTTTGAATGAAAGGGATTTTTTTGACAGCTGGAATTTAATCACGCGAGTACTGGGAGTGTATAAGAAGTAGTACCATTTTGTTCTTACGTTCTTCCCGAGGCACTGCCTTTTGGCTCCTGGACATCGTGTCTGACAATCTGAGGTCACTCTTGCATTCTAATGAAATATATATACACCCTATATAGCCCCAGGGTAAAGGTGACAGCATCTCTACAGGCAGGAATCTGGTTCATCTGTCATGCAGAAAGGAACACCATGCAATTGCTTTAGTGCCACAGCCACATTTTGGAGTGCAGGCTTCTGCATTTAAATGGATGGCTGGCGCGTCACGCTCAGGGGTGAAGTTTACAGAAAGCAGTGAGATGGACCATATAGGCAGGAATAACATAAAGCTCTCAACTCTGGCTGCAGAGCTCATGAAAATAGCCTGCATTTTCTTCTAGTGAGTTATGAATTAAAGTTTTGGTTTCTTTTTTTTTTTCCATAAATCTGTTTTCAATAACTATGGAGCTAAAAAATATGAAGATAATTATAGCTGTCTGTGCAAAACAGAAATGTCAGACCTCACATTTCCCAACTGACCTTTCATCAGATGAAAATTCCCACAGCAACCTTCTCCAATCACAGAGTTGGGAATGATGAAAATTTGCAAAACAGCATTGTGTCCAATGACCTTGTTCACGCTGCAGATGCACAGGTGGGTGTTAGTATGATTTACACAGGAGAAATACTGTTAAGGTAGTAAAAAAGTAATCAAACTTTAGAAGCTGTTCTATGAGAGAGCCTACTCTGAACAATTGGAGAGCAGCCTTGCTGAGGGACTGGTTGGGAAATCTGGTATGCAGGTCTTCTGGGTGCAGGAAAATGAATGACAGAAGCTACAGAGAAAGTCTGAGATAAAAACGAAAAGGGTATATTTTTACAACATGGGTTGCCTGGCTCCTCCCATTCATTCTGAAGTGTCACACAAAGTCAGCTGGAGGGAGAACATCCCTAAGAAGGAACAAGGGAAAAGATTCGCAGTAACTGACATTCTGATAAGAGAGTTGACTTGGGGCCATGAAAAATAAAAGAAAGCCACATAAAATCTCAGTCTAGCTGGAAGCAGCCTAGTACTGGATATCATAAAAAGCATCTTAAAACTATTTTTTTCCCCGAAGTACTCGGTTGGCGAGATGCGCAGATAGCACACAGTTCATGTGCGGAGGGAACAGAGCACTGAGGAATGTATGTATACGTTTTCAACTGGCTCAGGAAGAGATCTGGTGACTCCCAGGTTCTTATTTCATACCAGACTCCAACTCGTACCGCAACCACAGGTCTATCATCCCGTTGAGTTTTTCCAGGTGTATACAGGTTCCACCCCATAAACCGGCCCCGGAAGGAATCAGACGTGGCTACAGTCCCTTCTCCCTAGAGCACACTCAACCACCCCAACCCTTTTAGATGACAGCCAAGTGTGACAAGCTGTCCTTCGACACTCTCATGCACACTCACGCATCCAGCAGCAAACCGAGCTGGCTGACCACAGAGCTGACTGCTCACTCTGGTGTCCCAAAGGCAGCTGTAAATATCTGATCCTCACTCACACCAATATGGCCACAGGAAGCTGAGCACTCGGCACCGTCCTCAGTTTTCATAACGCTCCTGTTGTGCTACAGCCTGACCAGAAATACTGGAGAGCACTTTATAGGGAACTCAGAACTAGTTTTGGTCCTATAGTCATTACAATATCTGTTATTCATTGATTCTTTACAAGAGGACTGTGGCAATAACTAAGCCTTTTTCTGGTCGTACCAGATTCTCAGCTGTTATGAATTGACATAACTTCACTGATTTAAAGGCAGCTATAATGATTTACAGCTGAGTGTCGGGCCTGTGGTACAAGGACAACGCTGCTGACTTCCTCCAAGAATTAGTCTTCAGATACTGAAGTCTTTTTCCTATTTACTGTATAAGAAATTAAGACCTGCTAGGTACTGGGTAACTGCAGCAGTCCAGCCTGAAGGTCTGCAGGCTTCCCCCACACATCCTACTGCACAGTGAAACCTGCTTTCTCTTTTCTTTCTGTAATGCAGCTCACGGGCTCCATCGCAGACAGACCTTAGCAAATGTAGGCGGGTTTGATCTTTTCACACAGGGTTATATGTTTTAGATGCTCCTCAATTTTTAGTTAAAAATAGTGTATGTAAACTGGCTGTGTTCCACCTGTAAAATGCAAATGCTGCTCTCGAAAGGATTCCCATCTCTTTTATGGAAGTGTTTGGCTTTCACTTCACCACTGGTTACGGCAGAAAGGTTTTTCATGAATTTGCATTAAGTAGTTAAAAGGCAAGATTTATTCCAACAAAAAATATGGATCTAAAGACAACTGGATCAGGCTAGATAAAGTACAAATAAATAAGGTAAGAAAGTTCCTCTCACTGTCTCTTGAAAGACAAAAATACAGTTGTAGACAAATGAGTTTTTAATTCATTTTAGGTTTTGCAGAAGCTCATCCAGTCATTATGTTTCTAGTGTTAGCAAATCACATTTGGATTATGATTTTTTACACATTATTTCTATTTTCATAATGTTTACAAAGTATTTTCATACAACAGAGCAGGAAGATAAAATAAGGTGCGTATTGGGTTTGAAAGAAGAAAATTAAAATACAAATTCACCATTATCAGTTTTCCCCACCACACTCACAGACATCCCAACAACACTTAGTAACACTTCCCTGGCAGTTTTCAGGTAAATCACAAGTCTAGGGAGATTCTGAAACCAGAATGTAAAATCCAGACTTGGAGTGAGATAACTGCAGCTGCTCAGGGCTGCACTTTGTTTCCATGTCTTTCTAACTGATTTAGATTAATCACATTCCTAAAGGTAACCCACTAGAATCAAATGGAGCAACTGCCCAGATCTGTTGCCTGAAAATAACACCAAAATGTAGCATTTACTTCTCCACTTAGAAATCAAACTTTCCCTTTACAATTTCTTACAGAGCAAAGTAATTTCCAATTTAAAACAATTACATTTTTCAAATATTGCTTTCAACAAAATGTTGAGTTCTGGAAAGACTTTGGAGTTGAAGAAAAAGTTCTGCCAAAATGTTTTGGCTGACAGCTGATGTTAAGGAAAAACGGGCTGGTTAATTTTTTGCAAGACTGACAAAATTTTAAAATTCCTACCATTTTATGACAATTGCAGTGAAAACTTTTACCACTTTTCAGCAAACACATGTTGATAAAGTGTCACACAGCTCCAATGAGTAACCCTTGGGGAAAGTAACCACAGTGCGAGTCAGCTGATGCCCTCCATGATGTGTAGTGTTACCCATCTGCACGTGCACAAATGTGTGATGACTGGTTCTAAGCCTAGAACACCACTTTTTCATGTGTTATTTTTATAGAGAAGTCTCAAAATATTTACAGACCCACATGATGCTTCTCCTTCCTTGTCACTGGAATGCCAGGCATTTACTCTGATAAACCCCGGAGAGCAGCATACTGGCGCAAAGGAAACCCGTTCTTCTAAGGTACTCCATCACAGGACTTTCAGCATAAAATGGATAAAACAGACTAAGGCCATTGAATCATTTTCTTTGGTCCAGGAAAACTGGAAATTCTATCTGCTCCTAGGTAAAATATTGTGATAGATGTCATTCCAGCAGGTTTTCTTAACTCCATAAACCAGTTATGTAACTAAACACGGGCTACATTAGAAACAATCAAGGCAGCAGGATAATAATTTTAAAGAATGACACACTTGCCCAAGTGCATGCTGCTATTTACATTAGAAAAGGTACAAATCTGCTTGGAAGTACCCACAATAAAAGGTGATAGAGGATGGAGATAAAAACCAATACGGACCTTAACCTCTGAATGGGGTTCCTAATGCTCCAGCATCCTTGCCAAAAGTACAAGTCTTCATAATCACATGGCTGTGATTTATTATCAGCCTATGGCCACATTTGGGAAAGATCCCAGGAGTTCTGTAAATTGCAGATGTAACCACAGATTAATGCTCATAATCCCTGGTAAAAACTCTGCAATAACACTTCTACAGCACACAGAAATTCTCCCACTAATATTCCTAATCCTTTCCCATTGGGCTTTATGATACTTTGATTTTCAGGCAGTTCAGCAGTGACTAAACAATATTTATGATTTAACTCTGCTGGTTTTCATTTCCAGACCAGAGGGTTTTTTAAGTTACACCCACATACATAAATACTACCTCCTATATAACCAGGAAATGACAAAAAAAAAGAAGATAAGAAAAAAGAAAATGCCTGTCTGTCCTTTACTGCGTCTCCTACCCCTGCAAACCCATGTGTAAACTTGTACTTCTTGTCAGACCCTTGAAAAGAGACCTGGGAGGATTAGTGATCTTCCACTGCTGCTACTCTGGCATCACACCTTCAACTCCACACCTGCAAAGAGCATATTGGGGAAGGACAAATGGAAGGAAGGGGCTCCTATTTTTTTTCCATTTTCATTACATCATACTTAGTCCTATATTTTCTTCTTAGACTGAAAAGCTGCCAGTTTTCAAGTGTCCCTCATTAACATTTAAAACCTAAGCTTTGCTGAAGAGGAGGAGTTAGTTTTTTCCTGGCACAGCCTGAAATTGCAATACCCATATCAGAGCCCTGAAGTCTAATAGCTGCTCAAGGCAAACCAGGAAGTGCTGCTTAACGCGAGACCTGAAACTAAATACTTGTACACAGTGGTTCTAATGTGCAGGAATTTGAGCTGCAGGTGATTATGTATGTTTTTGGAGAGACAAATGACCAAACTGTTTTAAAAGGAAATCACCTTTTAAAAGTCAAAGCACAGGAAAAGATATTGTAAATAAATAACATTTTTGTACTGCTTAAAGGAGAGGATTTTCTTACAGAGATGTGCAGAGGTGAACTTCTGGTTGTCCTTAACCAAGTGAACCGTGACAGCTCGCACCAGCTATTGCAATCTGCACCAAAACTTAGGTCAGAGAACTGTGTCTTTCCTTCTGGCCCTATCTACGTGCTTCAAAAATAGGAAGAAGCAGAGAAGGCTCAGAATTCAGAAGCTGCCTTGTAGGATTGTTGCAGGTAAACTCCCCGTGCTCAAGAGCTTTACAACTGGATAAAGCTCCAGCATCCTGCAGAAAAATGTTGGCTGCAAGATACCAGGGGAAGAGTAAGTTTCTTGTTAGAGACTGGCTGATCTAAAGGGTTTACAGTGTCAACAGTTGGCAAACCCAGGGCTGAGACTAGCTGTGAGGTGAACCCTAAGTAGCAGTATAAACACAAACAGAATGTCACAGCTTGATTCTGTCCCTCCTCAAATCACTCACGTGCTCTGCACTTCATCCGTCTGTACTCTCATACTCTGTCGGGACTCTGGGATTTAATTAACAATTGTTTGGGGGATCAAAGTGAAAGATGCCAAGCCAGACATACGGAAATCTCTCATTCTGACATAATGTGAGACCTAAAGATTCTAAAAATTTCCACCAGAAAAAAACTCCTTATTTACTCTTCCTTTCAGAGTGGGATGACAGTGACATAAGATCAAAATCTTCGATATATACATACTGGTAACATAAAATCCCAATATGAAGTTTTGTAACCAGCCTATTTTTAAGGTGTCTAAGTGCAATAATGTATTTAAAGTTTCCAGGAATCAGGTGGATTTCAGAATTTTCACTTCAATTTACTGCTTTCTCGCAGCTGTGCTGAGCTAGAGAAGAAATAAAGCCAAATTTCTATTATGTAGATATTCCATCAGTAGCACAAGACTGCTTCCCCTACATCTTGGGAGGGGGAAGGGGGGGGAAGCAGGGGGGCAGAACACTGCCTTCAGGGAAACTGCAACTGCAGCGTGCACTTGGTGACATCATGGTAACTCAGCTGATTTAGAGGGGATTATTCAGGATTTACACCACTGTAATGGAGCAGGGTATTAACATTTGAATTTCCACGTTAGTCTCGATGCAACAGGATGGAGGGGAGAGCTGGAGCTAGGGTAGGTGTTAGCTCAGCATAATGAAATGTTCGTTAGGTCTCTGTACCATATCCTCAGCATACTGTTCATCTCTTGAATTTTAATTATCCACCAACCTCAGCAGACCAGGACCCCTGTTTTCAGTGGATGGAGGTAGGATGTGCAAGCAAAGAGGAGGGGGTCTTGCTCTGGCTCACCAGCACGATACGTACTGACTTTGTGAACAACCCCGGTTTCATCATAAAACTGTATGTTTAAAGGAGAACCTGCCAGATTGGTTAGATTCTGCAAATGTGGTTTTTTTGTTTTAGAAGCTAAAAAATAAGCAGGATGTACTGTTTATTTTTATTGAAGTTCGTGTTATGATAAGTATTCCTTAGTACCACCTACGGGACAAACAGGAACAATAACAAAGCCGAACGCTGTTCACACAGATTTATCTTTAGGCAGCTGAACTCAGCTCCGGTACAAAGCACGGTGGATCACTGGCCTCAGATTTGATTTTACCCTAGACCTGTGTAGACAGCAGATGATAGTCAAGGTTTACAAATGCACTTCCTTTACTCTTCTGTCTCGGCACTAAACTCATAGGTTTTAAAAGCAGAGAGGAAATATTAGGTAACATATACAAAGTGTTTTGAAATTGAGGGGTTTTTGGTGATTTTTTTTTCCCAGAGACATGGAGTTAACAGGTCTGAGAGGTACTTGTGAGCTCAGCTTCAGATGGATGCATTTACCTCTTTCTCACACCCAAGCTAGTTAACTCACGCTTTGTGAGAAATGGAACAGTAGTATTAATTTGCTGGACCGATTTTCACATGACGAAAGCATAAGGAGAAGACACCCCAGCACTTAGCAACCTGCTATGTTCAGGGCTTGAGTTATACTCAAATTTTGTAACTAGAATGTAACCGAGTACCAAGATCCTGGTCTTGAGCACCAGCTAAACACTGCTGAAGCCCATCTGAACTCGCTTCCTGAAGACTAAAGATTCCCCTACACCATCAGCTTATACAGGCTGGTGTAAAGTATTTGTAAGGTATTAGACTAATCTCACTTTCCTGCCTAATGGAACACAGAATCAAGCAGCATAAGCGTCAGCAGAACAAGTCATGTGTTCAAATTAAAAGTCTGCCATCAGCCTTTGAAGAAACGGTACCCTCATTAGCGTCAACCATCTCTACTCCTTGTGCTTGTGTATGTCAGCATGTGTAAATGCATCCCTCAAATAACTGCTGCGCTGGTGAGGAAGATAGCTTGTATGGCTGTTGTGCTTGTCTTCTGTGAGAAGACGGCTGTTCAAATGTGCAGCCAAAGAATGATCACACTGAAAGCTAGTTACCCCACCCACCACCCAGTCACGTGGAATAACATCAAGACAGACTGGCAAGAATCTATTGAAAACCAAACTCTTAGAAGTCCAACTTCTAAAAATCCAGGAATTTATGATGCTGTTGAATGAAACCACAGAAATATTTCAGTATTAATAGGACTTCAAACCTTCCTAGATCTACTGACCTGATAGAGAATGAAGTCTAGAACCTGATTTTTACTTTCAAAAAAAAGTAGGGTATCTTTTTCTTTCCTTCCTTTTTACAAAAGTGGTGAACTGCCAAAATTCCTGAAGACCTAGATCATTATTCTAACACTAGTTTCCCTAGGAGCGATGTCCTAAAGCAGAAGAAGGCAGGATGTCTTCTAGATGCTCACAGCCGCTTTCACAGAGCTTTCACTTCAAAGACAGCTCCTGAAGCCTGCAGTGCAGAAGCCTTGTGACTAAGTCAGATCTAAACACTCTCTTCTCACCACTTGCCAAGATGAAGACATGCACTTAAGTTCAGAACACTGGGGATACTTCAGAAAATACAAGGTAAGCTGAATGTCTCAAAACATCTCCTACAACACTTACATTTCACGCTTCTCCCTGTGATACCTGCTACACAGGGGAGGTAGGAAGATTCATGAGCACAGACAGAAACTTGGAATTGCAAGAAAACACAGGATGTTACTGGATAATTACCTTGGGTTTAGTTGTATGGCACAGTCAGCAAGAGAAGAGATGAAACAGCAGACTTCTGCACAATGCCGGCCAGAGAGTTGCCCTCTGTTTGCAGTGTGCAGATAGATCCCAAACAGCTAGGTAACTTGCTACCCTGTGCTTAGAGTTGCACACATACATGTGCACACACACACTTTGTATTAATAGATTTTATTTCTGGAAAGTTGCTGGAGAAGCTTCGTGCCTAACTGGGTGTGCTGGCAGACTGCAAACCACAGGATCATCAGGCTTGGAAGGAATCCCAGCTGGGTCAACCCAATCCATCATTCTGCTTCATAGCAGAAGTGATCTCACTATCCCTAACCTACCCCCAAAAGATGGGTGTCAAGTTTAGCTTTGAATATCACAACTGATGGGTCTGGTCATCTCCCCTGGAACCTTACTGCATTGACTAACTCTTTTTAGACAGTTTTTCCTAAGTCTTCTCTGTTCTGGCCTTATTGCCTAATCAAAATAATTGGTCCCTGTCCTCTTCCTAACAGTACTTAAATACGTTTGCAGACGCTTACGTTTCCCAACAGTTTTCTTTTGGTCTAGACTGAACGTGACCCTTGAATTTTCCACAGAGATCTGAATGGTTGATGACCTCCCTGGGGCTGAGCCTGGGGCCTGGCCATGGCAGGTAACACAGCTGCTGGGAGGACTCTACCACGAGTTTGAATAAGCCATCAACATAATTCTGTCACTCACAGAAACAGGTTCAAACGTTCCTCTCTTTCACCATGTTATGGTGACATTTCAGTTTCTCCAGACCCACAATCACAGCTTATTTATTGCTCTTTTGCCTTTTGAAGCAGTTCCTTCTTAAAGAAAAAAGTAAATATGGTTCTGCTGTAATATGAGGGCTAGAACACTGTCTACTGCGGCTAAGTGCAAGAAGCTGGTCTGGTATCTATGCTTAAAAAGGAGTTTTAGCAATTAAAGAGAAAAACTTCAGGGAAATATGCCTAATTAAAAGACCTGAAAGAACCTGATCTATTCAGTTTACCACAGGAAAAAAAAAAACCAACCAATCTGAACACAGTCCTTCAGAGTTACTTCTATAATGAAAAGATAAGACGTCTTGAACATAGCAAAGGTATAACAAGATCAAATGGTGAAAGTCAGCTTATTCCAAGTAGAAACACGATGGAAATTTTTAACAATGAAGACAGGTTACTAAGGAATGTGTCAAAGTCTCTACCACACAGGGTTCTTCAGTCAAGCCCAAGGTCTTTCTAAAAGAGGCCAGTTCAACCACATGTGGAATTCTAAGGAACATATTATGCACAAGAGATCATAATCTTCAGTTCTGGGAATCAAGTTCCTATTATACCAATTTTCAGGTTGCTTTATGGGAAATTAGCCATGGAATATTTGAAGAAAGCCTAGACTGCTAAGCTGTGAATTAGCTGAAAATGAAACAGCAATTCCATAAAGTTTTATGAAAGGTACTGCAATCTTTTCTTCTCTCATTGGTAAGTGAGCATATGGCAGTTCTGGTAGGCAGACAGAAAAGGGAGGAGATGGAGAGTCAAAGGTTTGTCTAAGTATAATAGCCTGAAAGAAAATAAGTCCCTGGCATATTTAGAAACTCTCCTAAATCTTTGCTTCCTTTTTCTCCCCTAGGTTTGCTTTACTCCTTGATGCTGGAACATCACTTACTCTGATTTCTTATCAGCACCCAAGTTATGCACTAATTATAACTCTCATCGGATTAAGCTCAAGGGCTCCCACTTCCCTGCTGTTGTTTTATTTCAGTTTGTCTCTTCTCCCATTCACCCTCCACACAGCGTTACAGATCTGCTCTTCTAGCCCATCCAGCCTGCCCTTTTCTTCTCTAAATGTCTACCCTTTGGTTTTATGGGCCATTTCTGTTATTAGAAAGGTTTTCCCAATTCTTGTATGAACACTTCAGGCAATGGAATTCCTTCCTTAACCTTATTAATGTCAAATACTAAAGTTGCTGTGGTGACCATGAGGTAAATTAAATGAGTTTTTTGGGGGATCTAAAATTGGATTACAGACTAAGTAGCTGTTAGCGATGGGAATTATAAATAAATAAGGCCCCGTGGATATAGTAATTTACAAAACATAATAGGGAAAAAATTGGCCTTTGCTATTTGAAATCAAAGTATTAAAGGGGTGTCACATTGCAAGTGGTTAAGGCCTGTTAAAACATTATAATTTTGCAGCCTTTAATGTTATTAGTATTTTCCACTTGACGTTGCCAGATAATAACTAACAGCAGACAGCAAACAACCTGCCTTTACTGTCACAGTACGTATAGAAAATATCCTCCAGCTTGAAAAAATGAAATTCCCTGTGTGTAGGGCTGGGTTCCAGGCGGGACTCAGCAGCGAAGCTGCCATGTTGTAGCTGCAGCCATAAAGTAAGCGTTGCCACGCTCAAACAGGTGCTGCCCAGAAGTGCTCCTTCCCCTAGACAGCCAGACAGGTGGGCAGACGCTATAAACTACGCCTCCTTTTGTCTTGTTGAGTCTAATTCTGGTGGCGTCAGTCAAAGAACAGTGGGATGGATTTCAAAGTTAAACAATAATCAATAGTGTGATGCCTGGCAGTTGAGATTATTTTTTTTCCTTGAAAAGATGTCTCATTTATCTTTGCCTATAACTGAAAGCTGGCTTCGGGCTCCTATTCAGTTCACACACTGCTCCATTGGTTAGGAAATAATGTTGATGAATGTTCTTCCTAAAGCATGACAGACATTCCACCAACCACGATATCTGAGCAACACAACACCCTGCAGTAGTCCTCTGACAAGCCTGCTAACCAGAAAAACTGACAGCTTCACATTTTAACAGGTTATTCCTGGTGCTGGGGAAAGTAACTTCATCAGCCTGTGTGCTCAGAGCTGTAGGACGTGGAAGGCACCTGTATGGAGTCATCGTCATGGCAAAGGTCTCCAGAGAGTCAACACACCACCATCGAAGGAGGACACACCGGGTCTGCCTACACTGCCTCCTACACACCTGCTGTGAGTGGTATTTGGCCTTAGTGAAAAGAGACCTGGTCTCAAGGCTTCCACTGTACCTGTGAGCGCCACATGTCAGGGGAAGCTCCTGCAGGAGCTGAGCATTTTATACTCCATCAGACAACCCTTCTGCTGGATCGCAGGACCACGTTGCGGTTTAGGTAAAGAATCGGTAAAGTTATTCATGTTATTGACATCGAGAAAATGAGAATAGAGCAGCTGTTCCCAAAGGTAGCGAGATATGTAAAAGAAATCTATAAAAGCCTTCCAATACCTGAAGGGGGCCTACAAGAATGCTGGAGGGGGACTTCTAAAAAGGACAGGTAGTGACAGGACAAGGGGTAATGGGTTTACATTGAAAGCGGGGAGATTTAGATTGGACATCATGAAAAAATTCCTCCCAGAGAGGGTGGGGAGGCACTGGGACAGGTTGCCCAGAGAAGCTGTGGATGCCCCATCCCTAGAAGTGTCCAAGGCCAGGCTGGATGAGGCTTGGAGCAACCTGGTCTAGTGGAAGGTGTCCCTACCCATGGCAGGGGGTGGAACTGGATGGTCTTTAAGGTCCCTTCCAACCCAAACCATGCCGTGATTCTATGAAAAATATTTCTACATATACCAAGATTTTCCATTTATCATCTTCCTTCAGTTTTGTGAATCCCTTCACAGACACTTAAACTCTGTAACATACCCAGAAAATGGAAATACTTATCATGGGAAAACTGAGATAGTTGTTTAAACAATATCAAGGACTAATAAGGAAAAAAAAAAAAAAAGAAGAAGAAGAAAGAGCCTGTGCTGTGCTCTAATCACCAGGCAATGTCGCATCTGTATTAGATGGATCAAGCTGCTGCAGCACTTGATAGGGAGGTGCTGTTTCTTGGCAGGAAAAGGCAGCAGAGGATGTAATGCTCAGGAACTCCACTATCCCTTGCCCAGCACAACACTATAGTTGAGAAAAAAAAAAAAGATGGAAAAACAAGGCAAGAAAAGATGATCTTGGCTGAGCATGTAATGGGTATCTTGAATAACTGATATTTAAGTCATGTTCTTGTTTATTCTTTTAAACATACTTGTGGTGAGCAATCATTCACCTGCTATAAATTACAAGCAACTGATAAGTCTTCATTTATGAGTCTCCAGTCAACAGCACTCATACTACAAAAAAAGTGCAAAAGAAAAGCCATCCATTACCAACAGCATTTTTCCAGAGCTGGACCACATAGAAAAGTTTCCAAAGCAGATACATAGCAGATTTCTTTAAAATTTAGCCCCTTAAAAGAGTCCCAAAGGGTTAGGCAGTTCAAGATAATGAATTTCACTCTCCATCTATTAGGCTGTAGTTCTTTGCTAGATGTAACTTTAATATTAAAAAAAAGATTAATACGTATGCTTGAAGCCTGCTCTTTTTAATCTTAATGAATTTTGATTTTACACAGTGTAGAACCTTATCCAGAAGAGCTTTAAAAATTGAAAGGAATAAGATCAGAGAGTTGAGAATATGAAGTGGGGTTTTATCCAACGTATGACTAGATGTTTCCAACTAGTATTCCATGTTAAGGAGAGGAAAACGAGCCATTAAAAAAGAAGTATTTTTATAGGAGATCTTCACAAACATGTTACCTCTGCTGACCTTTAGATAAAGGTAAAAAGGTTAATGCAGTAATTTGGAAATTATTACCCTGAAAAAGGACCAATGACCCTCTCAGGGTTGTTCCCAGATTTCTCCAGCATAGCTTGTAATTCCTGGGAGATCATTTGAGCTGTGCAGCGACCTTACTTAGTCAGAGTCAAAATATTTTTCTGCCTTTGTAGTGGCTCTCCTAATATATAAAATGTGGAGTTTCCCATTGTTCCACCTCCACCCCTAGCTGGGGAAGGTGCCAGAGTAGGCTTTCATTCATGGGACTACAGATTTTCCAACCATATACTGTACCGGAAAGAATAACATTTGGGCTTGACTTCTCCCTAACATAGCCTCTCCAGTTTTAAGGGTTTGATTATTGAACCATCAGTTCCCTCAACGCATCAAACTATGCCAATTCATTTTACCCATTTACAACACAGCTCAATGTGGCCGACAGTTTCCTCTCCCCGCTTTTAAATCAAGGCAGCATTGATAACACAGACCTGAATGAAGAGTGCAGAAGAAATCCAGAGTTCTGGGTTCTTTCCCAGCTCCTTCATTAACCTGAAATCCAACTTGGGCAAACAATTGCATTTCTTTTTGCCACAATGTACTTTTGAGTTGGTGTCAAGCAGTGAAGTATCTCTAGCATAGATGTGAGTCTCAGATACATTTACAAAAACCCCTGTAGAAGTTTGACCAGGTAATACTAACTGTAAAGAACCATAGAATGACACCTGAATGAAGGAAATCTCAAAGCAAGACCTGTGGTAAAGGCCATAATACTAATTTAAAGCAAAATTCCTCACAGTTTCAGACCCTTAGTTTTTCAGATGTAGATTTTCCTGAACCTAGTTTCTCTCAATTTATCTTTCTGCAAAACACACAAATATGAACTCCAAGAGAGAAGACCAGGAAAAATTTGCTGTACTACTACAACCGACAGTCTACTCGTGACTTAGCAGGAGTTCTATCACTGGTGATCAAGCTATTTTGCACTCCCCTCTGAAATACATGCCACAGTTCATTCAAGGTTACATACTCTGGAGACAGGAAATGAAAATAATTAAAAGTACAAGTTTATATGATATCAAAAAATGCAAATTTGTAGCCGTTAACACACCCATTCGAAATTACAAGTCAAGGTTAAGAACAAGTTAATAGTACTTTCACAGATAGTTATGATCAATATATCTTACTTAAATTTTTATAAGGGGTACCTTAAGGAAGGTATGAAGACCATTTTCAGTCTTCTGATGTCACTTGTCTTGCTGTTTTGCGTTTCTGAGATAAGACTACTTGCTGAGAATTGTACTAACTTTTTAATATTATACCAGTATTAAGCTTTTTATTTTCCCTCATGAACAAACAGGTTTGCTGTAGGAAGTCAAGTCTGATTTGTATTTCTACAGTAAAAAGCAATGGAATAATTTCTGACCAGGTCTGTAATTCATTAAAATGAGTGACTGTAATGTTTCTCTTGCTGACAAACTTTTCCCTCCTTAAAAAAAGGCACTTGTTTCTAAAGTTTTGAAAGAAGATAGAGAGCAAGAGACAGAGAGGTGCAAGCGTGACTGATGGTTTGATTTTATTCACTGATGAACTTTACTCCTAGGTAAAGGCTACAACTGCAGGAGTGAAGTCATGCACTCTGACTCAACGAATCTTGAATTCTCCATGGCTCATGGCCTGCCTTCGCCATGTACAAAGGAGAAAGGGACCTTAGAGGCAGATTTTGGTAGCTCACTTCACATCCCCAGCGCAGCTGCTCTGTTTTTGGGCACTGTGGCTGCTTATCACACACTTCCTCCGTCTCTCCCCTGCCTCCCCTGTTTCTGGAAAGAAGCCAGGCTTCAGCTCTCCATCCATGACTTTGTGCAACCTGTTTTGATAACAGAGCCTGTAAGTACTGACGAGGGAACTGTTAAGAAGGGATCAGCAGAGTGCACCAGAGCAGACTGAAGCAGGCAGGAAAGTCACCCCTTCAAACGGCAGCTCTTGATGGATGTTCACATCATTGGTGAAAAAAAGGCCAGAATTAGACTTCCGACTGACACAATCGAGGCACTGCACACACCAGCCAGCTATCACTCTAGGCTCCTTGAGGGCTCAGTCAGCTCTTGAATTCATTCGTATTTAGCCCATGTGTCCAGCCCTAGAAACTTAAATTTCCTTTAAAATAAAAGCTCAAGTATAGCAGTGTAGCTACAGGTATCGCACAGAGTACATATACGGCGTGTGTTTTGCAGAAAGAGAAAGGGACAGAATCTGGATGCAGCACGATCTACTTCTGAAAGAAGAGGGGGTCGCTGTCGACGTATCGATCACAGTCTTTTTACAGCAGGACAACTGTTTCTTGCCCTCTAACATGCAATAGTGGTGCCAGTAACTGAGCAAAGTCACAGGCTCCTGTCAGCCTTTCAAAAGCTTTCCCGCTGATGCTGTTCTTTTCACCAGTAGCTAGATGAAAGCTGAGACCAAGATTCAAACCCAGTCCTCTGCCAGCCATGCTAAGTGAAAGCCCAGGAGTCCCGACTAAAGCAGCAAGCAGTACTGTCTAGAAATTAAACACACGAAGAAGAGTACATGTAGGCATACACACCAACCTCAAGGAGCTCAGATTATTTCTTTGCTCCCTCCCTCCCCTGTGTAACTACCAGTATGAACCACAGTTCACTACATGTATGTGTGGTGTGTAAGTGCAAACTATTTTCAATCTGATCTTAGTTAAAAAGGCAAATGGTATCTCAAGGAGCAAGCTGACCCCGTTATCAGACCCTTAGGGAGTTGAGGCAGCAGCCAGCAGTGGAGCCAGCCAAAATGCCTGAGCTGAGGCCAGCTAAGAAGCCAGCCAGGCAAATCCAAAGCTGCTGGAAAAACACATTCTGGAGCACAGTGTCTGGGACCCCGAGCTACTACGCACACCCTGCTTTAGTGGAGATGGGTGTTGGCTTGAATATAGCAGCACAGCACAGAGAGTGAACAGGGAAAGCAGGTTAGACTGGAGTTACATAAGAGGCCTATTGACTTTTTAATGACTTTGTTACTTGGAAGTAGCAGGTATGTTTACTAGAACATAATCTCCTATTTTACAGTAAAAGGTTTTTACAAGGAAAGGATATGTAAAAAGGGATCTACAATACAGCCTTGCAGAAATACAGAAGGCTAAAATAGGCAACACATGAAAAGTGTGATGAACCTGTCTACTTAAAGTCTTTACAAGCTTTGGAAAAGTGTATTTTTTAGTCACTGCTGAGCATAATTGCTCTTTAAAGCCAACAGACAGAAGGACATAAGAAAAACACGGCCTTCACCACCAAAAGCAGTAGAAAGCAAGACGGTTTAGTAGGATCACTAACTGTTTATTCAGTCACTTCCAGATCTTTATTGTAATAATAAAGCAAGTTCTTTATGAATCTCAAAACACTGTGTAGATGACAGGACACAAGAGAATCCAGAGACACAGGGTCTGTTCTCCCACTGGTTATGGGACTGAAGTGTATTTTGAGTGAAAGCAGTGTTTCCATGGGATGCTGAATGTCTTGAAAACTCTTTGTTCCAAGGATCTCTGCTCCCTTTGCTGAAGACACTTTTTACTGGAACCCTAAGTAAGAGTAAAAAAAACTATGCCTACAGCAGCTACAAAAGGAGAATGCAGTAAGAATCTTGGGAAAATGAAAAGTAGATGGAAATATCTGATACAGCCTGGGATCAAAACACAGTGTTAAGTCCATGCCCACTTTTAAGAGTATACAGCTTTTCACTCTTGTGCCATCTGAAGCCCCAGGCGTAATGCCCATCCAAGAATTCAGACTGAGTTTTGGACCCAGCTTCCCTTCTAAGGGAACAGAAGACCAGGGTTAAAATAGGCTGAGTTGGCAGCCGACAGCAGAAGAGAAGAAACAGCACTCAGGATTTTTTTCAAAGGATTGCACGCTCTTGCAGTGCTTCAGGTTGGAGTGAATTAGTGTAGATCAGGTGAAGTAGACTGTCACATCCTCGTAAAAGTTTGCCAAAACCATCACAGACCTATGTAAGATTATGAATATCTTCCATTAGAAATGAAGATTAAGAATAGCTAATGTAACAGCAGCACAGAGGGCAATCTGGTGTTGTTACACCTAAGAAGGGTGATAAACAGCCATGACTCGATCAGAAATGGGAAATGGAGCTCAGGGAGTGTTAAGGGTTGCAGCTTCCCTTGGGAACATAGGCAAAAAGTTGTGCTCAGTTACACAGATGTCATGTGTTTGTCCTGAGATGTCCATCACCCCTGTTTGCTAGCTGGTGATAAAAGATCCAAGACCCTTATGGCATTTTATTTTCCTCAGTAGAAGTTGGGAAATCTCACAGAACCAGGCTCCTAGTGCTTCCCAGTACAAACAGAAGTACATTTTTAAGGATCTTGTCACTGAAGTTTCTCTCAGAAGCCCCAGGTAACTGTAAATCAAATACGTAAGATACAGTATATTTTTGTGTAAAGGGAGAAATGTAACAGAAAACTTTACTGCTGTCAGAAATGCTCTTTTTAATCATTAGTACTTTGGCAAGAAAACATATGTGCACATACTCACAAGTTTAATATTTCTTTGAAAGTCTGATCTCTTGTACTTTAGACCAAATAAAAAACAAAGAGCAGGCCAAATTCTGACGAGGATCTGCAGGAAAGTGAAGTTGATCTCTGGTGCTGAAAGACCATAGCTGTTTGAAACAAGTAATTTACAAGGCAGTGAAATAAACTTTGGGTAAACAGAGGCAACTGTTGCCTTGGCATAGAAAGGACTAACATGGGTTAGAAACATTACTGCTGATTTCTGTTCACAAGACCAAGGAGAGAACACCACCATCCGGAAGACGCTACAACTTCTGACAAGAGAATGATGGAGCTGCCAGAACAGAGTAACAGCAGCCTTCAATGAGCAGGAAGGCAAGAGGCAATGGAACAGATGGTCTTCTGTTGGGGAAAACATCATCAAGACCCTGTATCATATGCAACTGAATATTGCTGCTTTACCTGAGGGATGAAGCATTTAAGAGAAAGGAAACATGGGGATGTTTCATCTGGCACCTGGCGACATACCTCATCGAGGTGGAAGCTGTACAAACCAGGAGGAGTATCTGGGAATGCAGCAATCCCGTCAGGGAGCACATCACTGATTCACGCACATTATGGTATTGAGCACACAGAACACACTAGTGTTGGTTGCAGATTTTTTTCTACTGACAAGGCAGGGTACCAGACCTCTCTCCAACTTTTAAGTTCCTCATTTAAGGTAACACTCAAAAGTGGAAGAATCTCCATAAAGATGCAGAGTGGACTGGAGCCATGGATGTGTAATTACAAACTTCCTTCTGCTGACCTGATAACCGCTGGCCAAGTGACAGCAAAGACACCCCGGTGCAATGACTTCCAATGCTTTGCCGAAAGATTTCCCATGATTTCATTCTCTAAAGCCCTGAAAGTGACTTTGCAATGGCACATACAGGAGGGTTTCGGTGGTCAAGAGCAGCCACTTTTAGCTGAGAAATTCCAGTGAGAGAACATATTTGTTTGGCATTGGGCAGGTATGCTTCCCACAGCATCGGCACTACGCTGTCCATTTTGAGAGTGACATACCTGAGAAGCAAGGCAGTGCTGTTTTTTCACTTAAACAGTAATCATGATGAAAAATCAAACAAGAAAATGTTTCAAAATATAGGGCACATTCATTTACATAGAAAATGTTGTTATTAATTGCAATATTTACTTTGATACAATTATACATTTAAACTAAGAAGACAAGAAAGAAGAAAGTCAGGCCATTTTTTAAAGTTTAAATCTTCCTTATGTAATGCCAAAAATCACAGATGATCACTGCTTGCCTCTATCTTTTTTTATTTGGGGGTTACTATTAACAACAGACAGTTAAATCAAGACCTGCATAAGTGTTTTTCTAACTTTAAAACTCATGTAGTTGCCTGCGTATTACTGCAAGGAATAACACACAAGCGGTTTGGCAAGCGGCATGCTGAGTCACTCAGCCGTCAAAAGGGCGTTTATCAGGGTAACTTCACAGGCTGATATCCACCTCAGAGACACTCGGCAACAAAGTTTAGGTCAAAGACAGTCAGCTTGTATTTGTTGATACTATTTGCAATGGAGAATAAACTTAAGGTATTTACTTTCACCAAAGCATAACCCATGGACTTAACCATAAACTGAACCTTTCATTTGCTCCATTTTTTCTCACTGTGGCTGACTAAAAATTAACAGCAACATTATCATACACTGATATCTTCCATTTCGGCCAAAGGAAATGAAGACATTTCTACCTTCCCCATAAATTTTATATCTAAACCAAAATACACATAGACGGGTCTGCAACAAAACAAACCAAACAAAAAAAAACACTCCATACTTTGTCATGGAAGAGGTAAGTGATGCATTTTCTAACCAGCTGTATATTTTATTAAGGTTGTGACTCCAACACTAGAATTAGAAGAGGTAGGCACAGATCTTTAAAAGGACTATAGCAGGCACATGAGGTTATGCTGAACACACATTTAAGTAAAAAGGGATCAGATACTGAATCAGAGTGGCAGAAAAGAGACCATAAGCTTCTGAAGTAATCACATTCTAGAAAACTCCAAAGCCTCTATGGGCACACCAGGTTTTGTCATGGAATCATTTACAGTTGTGTAAGACAGAAGTCAATATGAAATGAAAACAGTGGTGTAAAAGCAGATAAAAGGAGCTATTGATTACAGATTATAGTGTTTCAGCTCACTCGTCACTGATCATCACAATGACTAAGTTTGCCAGAAAAGGAAACAGGTTCTCTTATACTTCTTCCCAGATAATCAAATGCTACCTATCAGCAGTCCTGCGAGCAGCAGGAGAATACCACCACTTCTACCTTCCTTTACAGGGGTTCTTCCACATTTCTATGTACACCTAATTACCCTGCTACAACAACAAGGGAAAAAAAAAAACCAAAGTTGGAAAAATTAACTCTCCTGTAAGGAAGCTGTGACTGCACACTGAACCATCAGGATAGCTCTGGATGTTCATCTGGCTCAACTGCACGTAGCCCTCACATCCGTCCAGCTGTACAAAGCAATCATGGAAAACTAAAGATACGCCCGAACACGTACACTAGCAATGAATGGGCCCTGAAGGATTTAGTGAATGAAAAATACTCGGTATTGTGAACTTACGTTTGATTTCCACTGTTCAGGGAATAGGGCTGACCTTTCGGTTACCATGCAACCTAAAAAATGGGAACTGAGAAAGTGTGTGTCACCCTAAAGAACGGCTTGAGTCAGCTATTGCTCAGCATCTTATGGACCATCTGCTGTCTGGATGCATGTCCTAATTTAAAACTGGTCCCCTACCAAGGAAATAAAATGAAGTCTGAACTATTTCTTCATGAAAATAGGATTAAGGAACTTGAAAAGAAAGGAAACATTGTATCATCTTCATACAGCACTAGAAAAATCAACTAAAACCCAGGAAACAATACTTAGACTCATAGCTAATAGTTATAAGTCAAAAAAAAAAAACCAGAATTAAGGTGTTTTCAACATATTGCAATTCCATTGGAATTCTATTCCCTATTTTTTGTGTAGTGAATCACTACACAAATCAGTGCCTAAAAGTAGCCCGACAGGAAAAACTGAATGCAATTCCAAGGCAGCCCATTGTCCTCAGCTAGGAAAACACCTTCTAGGTATTAAAATTCAAATTTTTAATAAAAATGCTTTTTATTTTAGCAGCTACTTCATTTTAAAAGTAATTTGACTTGCAAATTTATGCATAAAACAGTGAAAGACTTTCACAGAATCTCCCAATACTAATTGTCAACTTTTCGGCGCTTTAGCTGAATTTCAGCATTTGAGCATTTCATATGCTCAAACAGGAGAACAGGATCTTAGCCAGAAGTCTCTAAATAGTACAAACATTTGTAGACTTTTACAAGGCAGGTAAAGACCTAAATTATGTTGCTAATTAATTTTATATTTCCTTTGGCTACCCAAAGAAACCTGGAGCTGCTCAGCGTTCACTGAATAATGGGGCTTTGCCAAGTATTCAGGTATGCTATTAACAGAGCAAGCCAACAGAACTGAGGTCATGCTTTCTGTAATACCTACAGGGAAAAAAGCCAAATTCAAAGCAAGTACATGCAAAGCAAATACATATATACACGAGGCAGAAAGGGAGAAAGGAGTAGCAAAGCACCTGAGACATTTAAAAACCTGTAAAAAACTTGTAACTGACATTAGTCCAGAACTACGACTGCAAAACCAAGACTATAGTTCAACGGCAGCAAGTACCACCCTATTCCAACAATAAATATTTAAAAGAAATTGAGGACAAAACATTAACCTGAACAACTTGCAAAAGAACTAAGATGTGGTCTGTGCTACGCACACACTGTCCAAACAGGTCACATGAGACTTAACTGGTTTTTGTAATTGAGCATGGCACAATAAGCCAAACTTTCCTACATATCTACACTGTGTAGGTGTGATGCCCTGGAGAGAAATAGATGCAGTGAGTACAGGCAGGACATTAAACAGAATATTTTTACCTTCAAAGCTGCTTCCCTGTCTCTTCTAAACGTGTTTTGTTTTTCTTAAAAAGATCTTGCAATTCAATTGAAGAGCATCTGTGCTCATATAAAGTTTAAAGATACTTAAACCCTGATTACCATACACAGGCACTCACTTCCCTCTTCACCCATCAGCATAAAGCAACAGCATCTCCTCCTTGAGTCTCCCGACACAAATGAAAGCCAGCACTGTTTTCTTCTCAGTCAGTGAAGAGGTGCATCTGTTCAGTTGATATTAAACGAGTCTCATTCGATATTAAACGGGTCTCATCTCCCTCCCTGTGATGATTTTTGATTGGTTTTCTTCCACTGGAGAGCATAACCAAATGTAAACTTGGAGTAAGCTTCTTAGTTTATTTCCAGATACATAGATTAAATATTTTAACATTAATTCTCATTCTTTTAGATAATGCCCAGGTGTTTGGGGAGAGCAGTGAAGGGTCTACCCGTGCCACTGTCACCTACAGAGATTGTACAATCTTAGCTAATGCACTGATATCTGCGAGATTTCTTCCCAAGTGTTTTGTTTCAGGCTTTGGAACTGGTGAATTTCCTATTGTGAAGAGTATCAAAAGGCTTCAATTACACTTTAAAAACAAACCAACCAACCCAAAAAAACACAAACCACATCACCACAACACAAAACCCCAACACGTTCTTATGCTGTTTCTCTTAGTGTGACTCTAACAGGGTCCTGTTCATCTCCATTTTAATCTATGCTTTCCACCCAAACTGAATTTCTGTAGAGAAAAGTGCTAAACTGGAGCTTTTGTTTTGTTCAGGAAAAAAAAAAAAAAAAAGAAATTTCTGTAAGGAAATCCTATCAGATGGAGATATAAGGCAGCAATTTTGTTCATGGGTCAGCAACCAGTTCTCCTTACTGCGTTGGGAAGTAGATTAAGATATAGCAAACCCCCCCTCACCACTTAATTATTTTTAAAAAGGGTCAAAGTTTTAAGTTCCGTTCTTTAAGGCAAAATTTAACAATTTATCCCAATCACTGTTGCAGCATATTTTCACAAATATCTTTGCTATTTCCTTAGAAGGAAAAAAAGACCCCAAACGCCTTGCTCCACTCTACTCTTCAGTACTTGAATGTCAAATGTTTTGGCCTCTTTAATGTGAGCGATTAAAGAATTAGCATCTAACCCAGCCAAACATTTTGAATCACCGTTTTAAAATCGGATTAAAATTTGTTGAAATTGTCTTTAACTGGTATAATTCCATTCAACTTAAAGAACTTAATTCCTTCTACAAAACGTGGAGGTTCAACTATCTTTAACTTCAAGATTTATGAACTAAAAAAATCTTAATTGCTAAGAAACTGGATGCAGGAAGAAGGTTCCATATGTCTCTGTTATATCCTGCATACTCTGCCTCTGTTCAAGTCTCATGTGTAGCAGTTCCAGACTTTAAATGAGGGTTGATGTTAGCAAGAGGCAATCCAACTACACATGTTCGGAGACGTGAATAACCATCTGAGACAAACAGCCTTGAAATTACATGCTTACGGGAAAAAGTTAAGTTGTATATTAAAACATACAAAATCCTGCTTTATGGTCCCTGAAGAAATAAATGAGCAAGTGCACAGAACATTTGCATCGTTCTCCTGCCCACGATCTGTTACACTGCAGCACAAGCCTGGGCTGGAGGCAACTGTGTTCCTATGCCAAAATTGTATGGAATGCACAAAAAGGTCAAGACTAGGAATTTATGTGTTTTGCAGTTATTTAGAAATTAC
>NW_010266447.1:66794-99767 GCF_000690775.1 Eurypyga helias
CAGGTGTAGTTAACTCAGAGCCTTCTGTGGGTCAGACTTTTTCAATCAAAATTCCACTTGATCAGAAGCAATGGCCCTGTGCATGTAATTATTAGAACTGAAAAGAGCTCAATCTGGGAAAAAAAAACCCTAAGGGATCACCTTCAAAACTCTTTCTTTGCACCATCTTCCCATCAATAAAGTCTAGGCTTTACATTAGAGGATCATTATCTAAAAGAATTATAATTAATGATAAAATATTTCATCTATGTATCTGGAAATAAACGAAGAAGATTACTCTAAGTTTACATTTGATTATGCTCTCCAGTGGAACAAAACCAATCAAACATCATCACAGGATGTGTCATTTGAACCTTTAACTTTATAATGAGTAAAACATTTCAGAAGCTAAATGGAAGAGGTCACTATCCGTTCTATCCGTAAGCAAACGTGAACTCCCAAATTTTTGAAGTGTATGTTGTTATTCTTCTCATTGTACACAGGTAGTGTCCCGTAGCAGCGTATGTGGAAAAAATTAAACAATTAAAATAGCAGTGTATCTGAATAAAAATTTGTAGAACTGCTGGTGTAGGAAGTATCATCAAGTGGATGCTGGGATTATACTAAGTCTAAGAGAAATAGGCTCAGCACAGCTGCTTGAATAGGTTTAAAGCAGCAGATGAGACACAGCAGTTGAAAACAGTGGTGCTCTAGACAAAGGGGCTTCATCTGACCTGAGATTTAAATGAACAGAAAGAGCTATGGCCTCTACTACGACTGAGGTGTGATGAGTAGACAACAATGCAACTCCTGGCCAAAGCATGACAGCACCACACTAACGTACCGCATAGCAAAGGTTCACGCAGCGTAACAGTAGGTATCCTATAACTACAGGATTTGTCAAAAAACAGATGGGAAGACAAGAATGGGAAATGGCACAAGAAGGAAAATGGATGGCAGACAGAATGAAGGAAACGTAAGAGAAAACGGTAGGAAAAAGGGATAATGAGAAGGAACAATCTAGACCATCCTCAAAGATAAGCCTTAGGCTGACTCTGAACAGCTGTAGCTACATGGGACTGTCAATGTTTTGTGTGCTCAATATCGTATCTGGGAAAAACACTACTTCAGATTCCTACTGTTTCTTGGGAATTGAACACAGTAACAAATGCTACAGCATTCAAATTAAGGACTGAATTTTTCCTTTTGAACAAAACAGATGCTTAAGAAATCCTTCAGGATTAGTGGCAGCTCATGAAAAGAGTGTCCCAACAACAGCGTTCCAAAGCAACACACTCAGCTTTGTTTGTGGGCAAAGAAGCAGTCTTTCCACAAGAGAGTGTGCTACTCAAGTAGTGATCTGTCAGTACATGGAAAGTTAAGAGTGTCTGGACAGCACAGTGGTGGGTAATGCAATACAGATGATTTCACCTTTAGGTCTCTGGTTCAAAAAAATTCAGCCCAAAAAGTGTCATCACCTGATAGTTTTTACTGCTTCTATTTACAGCACAAAATTTCCCAGAGGGCCAAACTGAGATCAAGACTTTCTCTCTACTCCCTCCCTCCTTGCACTGGGCATTGTGTCTATACTAAGGAACAGACTTTCTCTACAGATCCCATGTTGTAAACAGACTGCAGATATGAAGGAAAAAAGCACGGGAGACTGAAATGCGTTGTTAAAATTCAGCGAGCCAGACATAAAAGTGATTCCAACTCCCAGGCTGATGACATTCTTACTTGTGCTTTTTATGTGTTAGGATAGCTTCTCCCCCCCGACCCGCAAAGGAAAAATGCACACATGTGCAGCAAGATCTGAGCTCCAGGATGCTTCAACCTTCCTAGGTGAGCGCATAATTTTCTTTTAGCCCACGTGGAATAGGGCTAATATCTCCCAGGAGCGCTGGGCTCACTGTACATCGGCTGCGGAGATGATCTGTGCACACAAGGAGCAGATCTAGGATTTCCAGACAACCAGCAACCTGGACTGAGCTACGACTCAGTGTCTGGGAAGCCTAGGCAAAGGTTTAAATAAACACCCAAAGCTCCTTTTTTACCTAGACAAAACATCCATATCCAAGAGATGACCATCTGAGAAGGGTGTCTTAACAATTTGATTAAAAGAAGCAAGAATCCATGCTCCCGCTCTGCTCTCCTAAGAACAGAACTAACTATAATTTATGTAACATCAGTAAAGAAGCCTTCGCACAAGTTCTTTTCTAACTCTAAAGTTGGCCTTTCCAGGTCAAGCTGGCAGGGTACCTGCTGAAACTTAGATCATAGTATCCACCAAGCACTTCTCATGGATGCCAAACTCATTCGTTCTAGATGTCTACTCAGGTTTCTCAGCAAAATAATAATTTTCAAAGTATTAGAAAGAAATGAAAGCCTCAAAAATGAGGGAGCCCATCCAGAATCAAGCATCAACAGCATCAAATAGATCTGGGTTATCCCTCCATATATATATATCTTCATATAATCAACTGCCTCATCTCACCATCCAGCAACAAGCAGTAATTCTCTCACCACAATTCTATTTCCACTGTAAATAATTTCAGTTGTGACATCTTCGCTGGGGACTATATAACATGTGACCTTATCTAACTTAAATGTAGTATTAATTTTAACAAGAAAAAAAAGTGGTTTATGAAATTCGAGAGCTTCAGGTAACTGGGGGACATATAGGTCTGCCTCAGCGGTAGCACATGGATTTCATTTTCCCCACGTTTTTCACCAAATTCTAAGAACTGCAGTAATGTTTTCCTATAGGGTGTCACAAAATCATAACTCCAGATCTTGCCTGGAAGAATCAGGGGTCTGAATGCTGCACTGGGCAAGGGAAATTCAGAATAGTTGAATAACAGTTGTAAACCCTTACCTAGGCTTGATTTCTTTCCAAGCTTTTTCACATAACTTGTAGAACTTTTTAAAAAATATTTTCCTTCTTGTTTAAAAATTAGAATATGCTCCTATTATAAAATATAGATAAAGCCCAATTCTGCTTTCAGTTATGCTGTTGAAGTGTGGAATGAAGTTCAAGAAGTTAAGCTGTTTCGACCATAAGTCTAAAAATTGATCCTTTATGAGAGCTTTGAGATAATTTCTCAAAAAACTTTGAGTCTTCCATAGGAACTTTCTGAAATTTTGAACAGGAAGGACTGTTCCCCCCCATCCAAAGGTCTTCCTATCTTCCTATACATACAGTTTTCTCTCTTCTGCAGTTTGCTTTCTGCTGAACATTTTCATGCCATGTAGCAGAGACTGTTGCATACCTGTACCATCAAAAAACAGGGAAATCTTAACTTGAATTAGCACTGACACACACAGTAAGGACAACCTGGAAACACACACACTTACTCTGCTACATATTTTATAGGGACATTAATCAGAAACACTTCATTTATTCCATTGCTTTCACCTATGCTATTGAAAAAAGAACCCTCATCTCCATTGTCTCATTTTAGGAAGTTTTCAAATAAGTTGTCTAAAAAGCACTTACTTTTGTTTGACTTAACTCCTTACGCTTTAATTTTATTGCATGTCAGCAAATTCTAGAGGAAGTTGTGGTGCCAGGTATACAAACCAAAAGTAGGTTCTCCCTTTGTACTTACAACGTAAGACACAAAACAGCACGTCAATACAGGACGTGTGACCAGAAGCAAACAGACTCAGACCATCGCATCAGCATGATAAATGGTGATTTAAACTGCTGTCAAGTTTGTGGGAATGAGAGAAAAATCTTTAAAATAAGAAGATTTGGTTTGCAGGTCTTTCCTCATACTCCCTTTTGCACATCACGTGCAACACCTAAGAAAGCCTATAGGGCTTCAGAAGTGTAGTGTGTACAAAATAAAATAATAATCATTAAAATATTAAAAATTATTAGTCAAATTAATCAACAACTGTAAGACGAGATCTGTCAGTAAAAAGGTGTTTTAAAAATCAGTGGTTATTACCATATTTACTAAGCGAGGTAGAGAGTTTGCATTCTTCTTTCGCACCGAGAAGGCTGCATGTCTTTCCACAGCCACTTTCACTGGCTGCCATAGAAGCAGCTGTGACCACGTCCATCAGGGAGCTGACCTGTCTCCAGGAGCGTGGTTTTCTACTGGTAGGAAAAATGCTGCAATTCGGAGCACCTCACCTCGCACAAAAAATCCTGTGCCATGTCAGAGCCAAGACAAGCTCTTTTTCCTACTGAAAGCAGAGAAATCCCCCCTTCAGTTCATGACATATCAGAACCTCAGCTCAAAACAATACCAAACACGGGCTTATAGAAGGAAGGATTCCTTACGTGTCATCTCTCCCCTGTGCCCACCAAAAAACACCCAAACAAGTGCAGGAAAGGCATCCTGTTGGACTATTAAGGAGCTTGGAGCCAACAGTCAACACATTAGTAACCTCATTATCCACTGCCGAGTGCTAACGGCAAAACAGGTGCGAGGACACCAAAGCGAGAGCAAAGCACGGCCTGTTAATAGAAATCTGCAATTTTAAGGGCATTAAAATATTTCCAAATGTTCAGAGAATGGCCTCACAGTGCAGCAGACATTTATTAATAGAAGAGTAGAAGAAAAAGGTGAGTTGCTGGAAAGATGCATCATCCTTAAGTCACAGCTTGTCTTTCCCCTTTTTGGGTTCAGTCTATCAACACAGACTTAAGGGTTGGAGGTTCATTTTGTTCCCCACAGTGAAGAACAGGAAGGAACAATTACTATCTTTTTATATCACATTACTAAGTCTGTCATTCCAGGGGAATGGAACTCCATTGCCTTTTTCAGACTCAATAAAGGAGATTGTTCAACAGGAGGTGTCATACCACAACTGCCACCCTGCCCCTTCAGCTTCCTCTAGTCCACCGCTTCCAGTTCAGATCTGGAAATAACTGCTATCAGAGATAACTACTAACCAGTAGCAAATTCTAGTGAAGTGAGTAAAATTACACAGCTGCAGAGTCAAAGTGAGAATCAAACCACTACAATCAGATCCTGGAATCCGTATCTGGTGTACGGAAATATCTGGGCAAGAAAATAAAGGCTAGTAGAGTTCCAAAAGTCATGGTTTTACAGCATCACTTTGATTCTCCAATACATTTTCTCAGACATTTAATGTCAGAATTTAGCTGAATTAAGTTCGTGCATTCCCACACCGGAATTACACAATGCCCTTCCATTTACTGGTACATAATGACTTTAACATAAATAAGAGTAATGTTAAGGTACATAAATACCTTAACATTACTCTTAATGAGCAACATACTTAAGAGATTGAAAGTCTCCGGCTTTTATTCTTATTAATAAACACTTTCAAGAAAAAGACATCAAGTTCCAGAACTGCCATGTAGAAATAGAACTCTATTTCAGTTTTGTATTCAAAATACAACTTATTTTCAATGACATTTACTTCCGCAGGCCACCTGCAGATGCTGCAGGACACACTGATGGAATTTCCGTTTCAAAGGATACCTGATGTTCAGAGCTTGCAGTACGAAGACCACATATGGTTTTTATTGATAAATTCTATTTATTTATTTAAGTGAAGCCATAGGATTTACAGACTGAGCTTCTACTGGAGGGAAGGCATGTGACAAGAACACTGCACCACCTGAGAGTCAAAATCTCTTAAGAATTCTTTACTTTAGATACTTTTTCACATTCAAAACACAATAATGCTGTCTGATTAGTCTTTAACAGCCATGATAAATTGGTTGGCAAGTATATGCATACGGAAAGGGAAGGACAGAAGGGAAACACAAGGGTAGCTTTAACAGTTCAGACCAAAAGGCTATCTAACCCCACATCCAGTCTGCACTACCTGATGGACAAGGGAAAACAAAACAGGGATGGGTCGAGAGAGACCAAGTGTGTGAATGATTAACAGCGAACCGCAGAAGCTCTCAGTGTAGCAGTTGGCATTTGTACCCAAGACTCTCAGTCTTTCCAGTGCTCGCTTTCCAATAGATCACAAGCTCCTGAATCATTTCATGAGCACAGTGCGGGTTGAGCAGTCCATGTCATCTCTGTGCTCTGACCAACCACCTCACCCCCAGCGAGCCCAAAGCAGGATGGACATTTCAATATCCCTCTCTGTTAAAACAACACGAAAGATGTCAAATCATCCAGCTCTAGGGCTGGAAACTATTAACCACACACTTTCTCTCTTACATGTGCACATACGTCCTTCTCAACCAGGGCCAGAGCTCTCAGAGCTCTCCCTCTTCTGGCAACGTTTCTGGTAAATTAATTTGTGTGGTTCATGCGTTGCTCTTCCCTGTATCATGAAGGGACTTACACCGTGCTTCTATAATCCAGAGTACAGGAATCTAACATACTCCTTGTTAGCTTTCTTCAGGAGTATGGTTTAGTGGTTGAAATGGAAAACTCAGAGCAATGAAGCCTGGTTCCTGACCTGACACTGTTCACCATGGTTGGGTTTCTTGGGATTGTTTGCTGATATATTCAGAAACACATTTTGCACATTCTTTCCTTGCCTGTGAAAAAAAGTTTTGGAAGTTTCATTACCTAGTTATAAATACTTAAATTCACTGGTGGAAAAGGCTGCTCTAGGACAGAGGGAGTACCACTTGGTTACATTCTATTCATCTGTGCTGGGGGGTCTTACACAGCTGTTTGTGAAAAACTTTTAGCTTGGAAGGAAATACTTCTGATTTCTGAATGCAGAGCTCCTCATGGAACTATTTCCAGGAGATACATCTGCTATTTAACAGGCAAGCACCACAGTTTAATTTACGATTTAACAAAGTTTCCTACACTTTTTCCACACTTCCAGTACCAGTCTGCTCTGGCACAAACCTGTGTGTCATTATTTACATGGAGTCACGTAGACTGCTCTAGTGAAAAAAGTCTTTCCAGAAGCTTTTGTTGAAACATGACTTCAAAGACTGTCTATGTAGAACTCGGAAATGCCACATTGGCTTTTTTCAGCTGTCACTGTATTTCCTCAGTTTTTAAGAACTCATGAACAGTCTTCCCATTAAAACTCTTTGCATCTGACCTGGTCAACCCAGACAAGTGGAAACTATAGATTCTCAAGAAGCACCACAAGTAAATTTTACGTTTCCAATGATGTTAGCCTTTATTTCAGTGTGGTCCAGAACAGGTCCTGCAGAAGCCGTAAAATCATGAAATAAAAGAAGAGATTAAAGAAACCACTGCTTTTGACTGAGGAAAGAAGAATAATCACTGCATATGAAGCTTTCTCACATGGATTTAGTGTAATGAACCAACAACTCCTGTTATTCCTGATGCACAAAGTGTGGGGAGATTTCAACGGATTAAATGAGAACCTTGACAGGGACCATCAAAGACAGTACAGGCAGCAATGTCCTAACAGCGTGACGATACCCATCGCTCTTGACATCCTGGCAACCTGCATGCTAAATAATGCTAAACCCAACTGCAGCTTTGAGCTGTTTATGAGGAAATTCTATCAAAACAGAAAGTGCAATGGGAATCACAGATGAACAAAACCCCTGTAAGTAAATCCTGGCAGCAAGTCTCCCCCTCATACACACACTTCTCTAATGTTTCTTTTGACTGCCTGTTCTGCTGAAGTAAGTTCACATGACAAGTGTGATTTTTTTCCCTCTACAGATCACCATAGTTTTCCAGCACAAAAAAAAAAAAAAACCCAAACCCTGAGCATAAATCATATACTTGCTGAAATGCTTAGATTGGCATGTTATCTCATGTTAGAGCAAGGTACCGAGATCTCTGCTGTAGGGATGTGGTTTTGGAGTTTTTTTTGTTCGGCAAATTGTACCGCTTTTTCTTTTATATAATGCCTCTGTTGGATATTCAACATTTTTCCCTCCTCTGATAAAAGATACAGACTGATAACTCAGTATGTATAGAGTGTTCTCCACTCATATATGTCAAAATACAGATAATTATCACCAATTTAATAATGAAAATCCTGATACTAAAATCTCTTTCTTCTCATTCCAGCAGCAAAACATGGAACAGAACTTCTGACTCTGAATGCTCAGTTCAGTACCTTCTCCAAATAATCTACATCCCATTATAAAATAATTAGACTGGCTCAGGCCACAAAATGACCTTAAGCAAAGTTCAGGAATTTTGCGTCCTAGGAGTCCCACACCTGCCCAAAACAAATCTTAACATCAGCAGTTCAGTGAACACTGAAACTGAAAAATTTTCTCCTTTAGTCCTATTCCCTCCACTGCAATAATCTCAGCATTTATTTTCTTTAAGATAGTTCTTGTTTCAGCATCCTTTTTCCTTCCTTCCCCCACTCACGTCTCCCAAACTCTCCAGCTCCCACCCACACTGCTTTCCTATCTGTCTGGATAACAGGCAGCATCCGCTGCATTTATCCTGGCTGACCAGCTAGTAATTGTGAGCCAGCTCGTTGGCAAGATGATGCCTCAGAATGGGTAACGTTTGCATTCTGCGTACATGTCTTTTTGTAAGAGCACCAATTCACACATCTTTCCTTTATTCAACTCCTCTCTTCCACAAAACTTACAGAAAGTCAATTCCCTCCAGACACCAAGCTGAAAAAGAAGATATGATATCATACTGTCTAGAGACAGGGGTGGAGGTAGGTAGAGTAACTGTCTTCAAATACATCACTGGGCTGTCGCTAAAAGGATGAGTATTCGATGAGTAGGATGAGAAGAAAGAGGACTGAATTTCATCACAAAACATTCAGATGTAAGATATTATCCCGAAGTTCTAGCTTAATTAACTGAATTGCAGGTAGAAGGTTGGATTGGCATCACTGGGGCCTTCAAGAACAGTTGAAAGTACTGGGAGGAAACCCGGTGTATTTGGTTCTACCTACCTGGTGGGCAAAATGACTTAAGAACCCACCCATCCTTACTTGCCCAGATTCAGTTCACATTAAGAGAACAGGATACAGGGGAAGACAGGGGATAAAACCACCATCAGATACAGCACAAATTTATTTGTAACTATCTTCAGTGAGCCAAACAAAATCGACTATACCCTGTCATCATCTCTGGTGGATGATAAGTTAAGAAACAGTTATAAAGAAACATAAAGAAACAGTTATAAGGACACAGAGCTCACCACAGTGATTCTCTGGGCATTCAACATCTTTACCTCTGACCCAAAAATAACAGTTGAAAACCCAAACCTGTAGGGAAGAAAAACAATTATAAATAGGCTTTGAAAACCAGCCCAGTTCATATGTTGCATTCTTTATTTAAACCGTCCATCTTAGTGATCACTGTCCTATCTTACCCCAAGTCATTAAATATTCAGGTAGGGGTTTCTTTCGCTACTTTACTAGTACCGGGCTTTTCTCCCTGGTTGGGTAAAATTATTAAATGGATCAGTTTCCCTTTAAGAGCTGGATGGCCCTGCCAGCTTAGCCAACATGAAGCATTTCCAAAGAAGTTTCTTGCTCATCGCAGTAAGGAATGAAATATTTAAAAACCCCAAACTTCAAAATCCCAGATGGTCTTGAAGTCCTTTTTAAATAAATGGCATGAGTTTACAGTCAAACCTGCCCAAGAAAACCTTCTAATGGAGACTGAAAACTATAAATGCTCTCAGTTTATTAAAAAAATGATTTGACACCAGCACAGACTATTTCAATTTTTTCCCTCACATTGCAGAGCTAGACACACTTCTCAAAATATTTGCTTTCAATAAAGTGACAGCAGCCTCTCAAGAAGGGTTATGTAAGAGCCAGCATTTGATTTTTTTTGTTATATTTCATATTATATTGTCTGTTAAATAAAATGTTTTAAAAACATTAATGTAATATAGAATTTCAGACTCTTAATCATTTTGACAGCTTTTCTGAAACTCTTCAGAGCAGCATTTGAGTAAAAGCCCCATGCAATCCACAGCACTGAAATAGGTGCAGAACGGGGGGGAAGGGGAGAGAAGGGCTAGAAAGGTCTCTGCTCTAAAACACATGCATTCATTAGAAAAATGTCTAGAAATTTGGCACAAAGAAGAGTGTTTAAATGAAGTCTGCCTAAGGGGATAGCCCTGACTTGCACTCTTACCAACTGGATGGATATCATGTGACCGTTAACAACTATTACATACTAGGTAAAAAAATCTCTCTGTAAGAAACCACAACACCATGCAACACTGTACAGCTCCAGCGACAACACTTTCTGAAGGGAAACGTTTCAGACTGATGCACAGTCTATACACAAACACATCCAGGCAAAACTGCCAGTAAGCTGAAACCAAAACACACTGTATGCTGTGCTTTTAGGATGTTCATTAAAGGTGAATTTGAATCCAAACTTAATTAAGTCAGGGTTCAGGTCAGCTTATTTTGAATGCTGATTATTTCATGCCTTAACTCCAGTTTTTCAGTGCGTGTGTTCCTCCCAGCATATGCTTTGAGGCCTACATTCAAGTTATCTTCATCTCCTCTTCGCTCTCTGAAAGGACTATTTAATCATTTAAATGTCAAAGTCCACGTGCCAATTTATGTGCTCTCATCTGAAAATCAAATCCACAGTTGAAACAGAGCAATCGACTCAATGTGTACTTGGTTTTCCAAACCACAATTATTCAAAAAATACTTCGGAACCAAAACAAAGCAGCCTTCGTTCGCACTACAGAAAATTCCTGTATTGGCCTGATGCCCTTGGTATTCATTGTCCCCCACAGCACATGAGTAACTGATGTGAAATATCTATAAATAAAACACAATCCTTCATGCAAGGATCTCTTATAGTTCAAACACTACTAGAGGGGTGACTGGTTTAAACTGGAAGAGGGGATATTTAGTTAGATCTAAGAAGAAATTCTTCCTGGAGAGGGTGGGGAGGCACTGGGACAGGTTGCCCAGAGAAGCTGTGGATGCCCCATCCCTGGGAGTGTCCAAGGCCAGGCTGGATGAGGCTTGGAGCAACCTGGTCTAGTGGAAGGTGTCCCTGCCCATGGAAGGGGGGTTGGACTGGGGGGACTTTAAGGTCCCTTCAACCCAAACCATTCCATGATTCTATGAACAGGCAACATACATGTAGCTGTCAAATGGAAGTGCTTTATAACACTTTGTTCTATGTAACTCCCCTTTTGGAGAAAGTTTTAATGAAAAGAACTTCACGTCACTTTTTAAAACATTACAGTTAGCAAAATAAACAAGAAGTTTAACATACATTTTGTATGCATACATTGCTGTACTCTCCGTACCACATTCAGATGGAGACAACTCCCTAACAAACTACGGACAAGTTGAAAGAAAAATGGGTGAAGGTGGCTAGTTAACTTCTGAGGGAAAGGAGTATGCTGTATGAGCTGCTTCCCCAAGAAAACTCAGCTCGGATTCAGCATCTGGAGGCTGATGAAGTATTGCTTTTTGCCCATTTTCACAGCTGCAGCTAACTAGCAAGAGAAGGTCGAGTGATTAACCTGAGGTCACTGAGTGAGTCAGTGCAACAGGATTACAATCATTAACACTCCTGGCTGCCAGTCTCAACCCTTGTTCTTCTCCTACCACTTACACAGCCTTTACCAGCTTTAGCACACAGAAATGATGGACTAGTTAACGCCAGATAGAGCGAGAAAGGGCAATTTTCCCTGTTCACGGCAATGTCAATCCACTCAGTCTTGATCTGTAAACACCCCTCAATTCCAGCACAGCTCTGCCAAGACATCTCACTTTTGGCCTGTCAAGCGCTGGTATTCGTGCCACGGGCCCCTGTCGAACAGTGACTGCCTGCAGAGCCAGATGGAGAGGTGGCTGTGGAACTAGACAATTAACTGGAAAATCCAACACCAACTTGCACCTGCATCCAGCAGCTCACTGACGCCACAGAAAGCAAAGAGAGTCTGACCAGGGCAATACAGACACCAACCTCAGAGCTGGGCTGGATACGCTAACGTTAAACAGTATCCTGTCACACAGTATTTTGAGTTAACACTTCAAACGGCATTACTTAAGCCATAAATGAAACCATTCTCAATTAGCACCAGTGCTATAGTAGTATGCAAGTCAAAAGATAAATAGATGGTACGTTTGTGTCCCACACGCAGCAACACCTGACTGGTACCCATGTATTACCAGCTAGAATGGCAAGCACAACTTTATATAAAGGGTGGTTCCTCGGTGGAGATTACAGCAACTCCAGATTAGGATTCTGACTATCTTATTTTCTTAAATCAAAGTTCAAATCATAAATACAGCCCTGACTGCAGCGCCCCTTGACCCACACCAGCTAGCTTTCATCAGGCTGGTGTCATTCATGAAAATAGGGCCGCAGAGGTTTGCTCACCAAGATCACTGACCACACTGCGCTGGATTCACAGCTCTTAGTGACCATGACCTGCAGTCTGAAGTTTGCCTAGTTGTGTCCATGTGAGATCACAGGCAAGGCTCACAGTACTGTGAATCCAGTCGCATGAAAACTGCTCTCCTCATAACTCGGTTTTGTACATCCAAGAGGCCTGGACAGTCCTGGAACTGTCAGAGTTTGTCAGATTTGTGAGCACTTTTCTGAAACAAAACTCTGAAGCATTTGTGCCTCACCTACTGATGGTTTGTAATATCAGTAATCAATCACATCTGATACCCTAGATGTCCTCCATGAAACCTAGGATCAGTTTCCCCGCACTGATTCACTGCCAGAAGCTTTCAGCTGGTGTCACAGGGTAGTGGCGTTTGTCAAGCAACAGCACTGTGCAGGATACAGCTTTAACAGCCAACTTACTCTGCTCTTCAGTCAGTGGCATGGGATCATGTGGAAAGATTCAAGAACCGAAAACAGATGGGAAAGATATCTAACACTTGAAAGGATAACACATTTATCCTGTACCAGTGCTTAATTTATTTTAGGTTGTCCTAAGGATGTTACAAGAACAGCTCAGAACCAAACATACTGCAGAGATATGAATATAGTGATTCTATGTTTTCTTATCAATTATAAATTAAAATATTTTAATAGTTATTAATTACACCCATTAGTGCTATGCAGATACCATTGGTTGGTTTTGATCCTGGGATGAGAGGAGAGAGAGGAAAAAACCTGAAATCTATGTAGGTAGCATCAGCGGATAACTTCTGAAGTTACGAGACAAATTTAGGATGAATGAGGAGACAGGACCGCTAAAAGGAAAATGAAAGCAACTCCCTTGAGCCTTCTACACACAGACTGACGCTCTGTTTTTCTCTGCCAAGCAGCTTGACACACTAAGCACTGTTTTTAACCATCACCACCTAGAGCCTTGGACAAGTATAAGCAGCAAAGTGGCAGTCAGACCCAGGCCAAGGTAGCCAACAGATTCACCTGGAGTTATCCCAAGGGCAAAGGCCACTGTTTCTCTTCACTCTAACATACGCTGTCTCTTGAAGGTGATAGTTTCCAAAGTGACATCATCTTCATTGCTGCTGCTGCTTCAAGGAATAGTATTTCCAGACAGTTCAGATCTCAAACAAATGAACCCCCAGACAGCTAAAAGCATGTGCAAACCAAAATAGAATAATAGTACTTGTATAGCACCTTTTATCCTAAGATCTTACAATAAAAATATCAAATAAACCAAATAAAGTCTTTAATTTGAAGACACTTTGTTCAATTCAATCATTAAAAGAATAATAGAACAAGAACAGAAATTAAATTAGTGCAGTGGATAGGCCCTTATTTACAAGTCATCTGTCCCCATTTCAGTCCTGGAATTGGTCTTTTAAGCCAGATAAACCTGCCTCCAACTGACAAGTATTTTGAATTCTTCAGTTCCTAGGCATTCAAGACTTAAGCAATACAGTAGCCACTAGGGCTCTTAAAATTCAAACTGCACACAGAGTGCTTGATCGTATCTACAAACTACACATTCTTCTCTCAGTCATCCCCATTGGAGGGTGTTCTGCATAGGAAAGAGAACAAAGTACAGTCCTACAAGCAAAAGGACCGCTTCACCAAGGTAGAAACATGACCATCCGACTCTTTACCAACACCAGATCAAAGACACACTCCCAGGAACTGATCTCACTCCCATCTAACAGAACATGTACACCAAAGTCCTGAGTTCTTAATTAGCATTTGTATTAGGAAGAGCCCAAATCAACTGCTTAGATGGCAAAGACAGGTGTGCATTTGTAATAACAGGTTTTTACAGAAGAAAAGCCAAAGGGTTTTCTGTGAAAGTAGGCATTTCAGCTGCTCCCATGTTACAGCAGTAACCTAACCTATTGTTGTGCAAGGTAACCAATGCCCAGTCAATTCAGTATTCCCTTTGGGGGACGATGGGGGCTGAGCTCTACTCAGCCGTTACAGAGAGCACCTAGGGCAGGAGCAAACACCTTGCATCTCTCTGCTGTAACTAATTTGGACATATGGAAGGAGGCAGTGATGCCTGTGTTCTTTTTGGCCTAGGAAATACCATCTGCAGCTGTGAAATTCACACGAGCACTGAGTTGGTAAAGAAAACAGATGGCAAACAGAAGCAAATGGTTAAAATGTTCCCTCCACTACAACACATGTGAAATCCCTTATTCCAATGGGCTGCAATAAACCTCTGACTGTCAGTGCACATATAACGTGTTGAAGAATTTTTCTTCACAAGGAAATAAATCTGATTTTTATCTAAGCTGGCAGTAAACAGGGTCAAATATTTAACTGTTTCTGTGGCAACTTCCCTATTGTTTTCTGATTTGCAGGTTTTGGGTGTTTTTCATAATGCCAGCAAAGTCAGAATGCTGCACAGCTACAGATCACAGGGATGTGAGTAAAGGTGAAGAGGGTCCATGGCAAACACCATTTGCCAAATGGGGGAAGTAAATGTTTATTGTAAAGAGCAAACTGTGGTGCCAGATAGAGGAACTTAGCTTCACCAACACTGGATTTATTGTGCATGGGTTAGTCAAGTGATTTATATGGATTACACCACATTTTCCCTTTTTGTAGTTTGCCTTGATAATCAAAAAATCGTTTTGTAATTTACATTAATAGCTCTGCAACATTGTGGAAAATATTAAAAAAGACCTTTATATTTTTGGCACCTCCTGCTGCAGAGGACTGCACACAATCAACGCTCTTTTGAACTGTTCCAAAGAGTTTGGCAAGAATTTGAGATACACCCAAAATGTCATGAAAGACCCTGCACTGAGTCCTCAGAAAAGCTGGTCAGTGAATGTCCAGGTCAATAGTTTTCTTAGGCCCAAGGCCGCAGCACGCCTCTGCCAGCAAGAAAAAACATTACGCATACAAGTCACTTCCATTATCTTAACTCAGTGGGTTTTAGTAATAATAATACACATTACAGAAATGTTATTTCCACAGGCAGTGGATCGCAAGTCGGGGAACACTGTCAGACCATAAAAGGATGTCACCACAGAAGATTTCACAATGAAATCAATTAAGAACTAGGCTTTTCCAGCACATGTTGCTGCCTCAAAGGCACAAGCAAAATGCACAGTGGAGAAAAGTGCAATGTAATAACCCAAGGATGGAATTCAGAAAAGCCTCAATTTTTTATTATAACTACTGCTGTGACCTGGGACTTTATTTATTTTCATATTTACATGTTCTTACCAGTAAAATCCTGCTATCTTAGAGTAGGGTTGAGCGAGTGACTGAAGAGAAAAAAACAAACAAACAAGAGTTTGGTAAATGCAAAGAAGTTGGTCTGTATGGAAGTCACGTGGATGCACCATGAAGCACTGGTAATGTTCGGTAACAGACCCACAGCTAACCTAGCAAGAACTATCATAAAATTGCCATCAACACTGGTACACTAGAAAGAAAACAAGAAAAAGGAAGGAAAAACACCCTACAAACTTAGAGGAACATTAATAAAAGCTAGATATTTTTGATGCATCTTGCCTGCCAATTCATAAAATGGTACTTAAGAAGTACTCATCCCAAGAAAAGCATAAAATCTAAGATAAAACGCATGGTGGCTAAGAATGGGAAGTATGTGAAACTCTCAATTCACGGGCCCAACTTCCAGCTGAACTGAAGGCAAACGTCTTCCAAAACTTCCCATCAGGATGATGTGGCTTTATCACTTCTGCAAATGTAAATATCCTACTTTTCTTTTGCAGTGCCTTTCTGAGCTTCAGAAGACTTGAATCAAAACAGTATCTGTGCCAGTCATGGGCACTAAGTACAGATACCAAAAGGTTATCTACCTGCAGACACTGTATTTTTAAACTCTCTAACAAATTGCAAATCTACATTTTACTCTTTTTTTTTTTTATAGTACAAGATTATGTAAATATAACAACTAATGTAAAATGCCCCACGAAATACTCAACAAAATGCTGGGTCATTTCCCACATGATTCTTAAACTAACGAGAGGGCTTTGGAGCATTGCCTCAGTTTCCTAAAGAACTAAGTGCCACTAGGAAACCTCCCTTTCTGGTTTCCAAGGTGTCAGTCTCCACATAAGCAGAAGGAGGATGCTTGGCTACAGGGCTCTTGCCACACTGTCCTAAAGTCTCCGCCACGCTCTGCCAGGGCTGCTCACAAGACATGAGGAGGATGAGGGAGAACAAATATTTGCTGTCACTAAGGTATCAGGCCTATGGGCTACATGAAGGCAACAGCTACACTTTCTGATTTAAGAACATTAAATTTAAGCTTTCATGTCAAGTTAGAGCCAAATCTTGTTCCAAAGATATGCAAGACCTATAGCAGCTTCTCCCAGGGCCAGAAATCCGTAACTCTAGTAGAAAGCTAGGGACACCTAAAATTTCCCTATATACATAATTCTTTTTACATGCAGTGAATCATCCTAGAAAGTCTCCTTCCAAACACTTGGAGACTAACTGGATACATGATATTTGGATATCGTAGTATTTGAACATAATGAAATAAGAGGAACAAAACTGATTTTCACAGACTGACCCAGAAAGGAGAAAAAATCTCAAACAAAAAACAACCCGTAGTATCTTAGGGAGAGATCTCTTTCCCACGTACTGAATATTAAGCAGAAATAATCAGGTAGGAGAATAAGCCTACATGTTTAAAAATAAAGCCAGAGGCATCAGTTTTTCTCACGAAGTGTAACAGTGATTGGGTCTGTTAACTAGACACATCAGAGAAAAGCTGAGATGAATTTGCACCAAAGAACCAGGCACTAAATTTTCTCTGCTTCTTGCTGTTCTGCACCACTGGGAATCCAGGAGTTAGCTAAAATCTAACTACATATGAACAGGACTGACCTCCAAATTTTTGCAACTATTCAGATACCAGTTACTGTTAACATCTGGATCAATCCAGCTTCAGAATCCACCCAAGCCTGAGCTAATTCCATATTTAATCATATTAATTCCAGCTTCAACAGTGACAATATGTAAACCTCGTCCACATGCAGAACAAGGAGAGGCAGATATTTATCTCTTAAAATAAAATACCAGTGATTAATAAATCACATGTTTATATCTCTTTGGAGGAATACTTCTAATACAAAGCAATTCCAGCCAGAGCATTCCATGCCAAATCGAATACTCATATGAAAAGACAATTTCTGCCAGTTCCTATGTCCAAAAAAGCTTTAGAAATTGGAAAAATGAAAGCATTTGCCCTCTTTCCATGAAAACCCAGAGTCTTGGGCACCAGGAAACATAATGTTCCCACTGATCTCCAGTAACAGAGGTGAATAATAATAATTTCAGAGTTATGAGAAGTAATCTGATGCATTCCATGGAGGGGGCGGGGGGGACACGGATGACAACTCCTTTCAATAGTTTAAAGACTTCCCTAAATATAACTGCATTGTATAAGAACTCAGATTTTTTCCCTCCCTGTATTGTCCAACTGAAGAAAAGCTTTCCCCCCACAGTCACGTAGGATTTGGAAAAGCTTTTAGAACCATACCAGAGAGAAGGCAAAAATGAAACATTTATTTATTTATTTAAAACGTGACTATCATTTTCCCGTACTCGATGAGAAGCTTGTAAAGATGATCACCTTATAAATCTCGATTTCAGAAACTAGTGAGTTCCAGTGAAGAAGAAAAACAGTGGTTGAAGAAATACTTTAAGTCAAAGTACTAACACAGAGCTGAATACTAGTGGAAATATTATATACCCACCCCCCACCCCCCAAAAAACCCCAGTGTTCTCCAGAAATACTAGACCAACTTTGGAAAGTCCGTGTGTTTAAAGTCAATTTGAAATGTAAACAAGGCAAATCTAACAGCCAACAACAATTTTAAAAAACCCTAACAAAACAAAAAGCTGCTCACAAACAAAACCAAGCAACAATTGAAAACAAAATGTACCGCAGCTGACAACTAGTACTTCCGGTTCTGTCTCCATTTCTCACCAACCTTACACACAGCAAACCCATTCCATTTTTCACGTAAATTATAATATTGATAAAGACAGTCTTGACAAAGCATACGTAATGTTTAGTGGCTTTTCAAGGAGAGAGTCAGATCCAGGAGTCTGGAATATCTCTTATGTTCTTTAGAATATCTCCATCCCCAGGGATATATTTTATTTAAAATTTTGGTTTTCCACATAAGATTTCACAGCCCCCTGTTTATATGCTCACATGTCCAGGCTTTACCTTACAGTACTGCAGCAACAGCAGCAGTCTGTACACATTTAGGAGCTGTTCCAAAATAACTCTTCTCATTTTGGTGACTTGGAAAGTGTTAGGGTTTTTTTGCAATCAAGGAAAGTAATTTTCCCAAAAAAGCACCTCCTAACACACACAGTGGTTTCTCAGACTGCCTTCATCAGTCCTGGGAATCTGAGATACTTCAGAGTTGCCTCTGCTCCCCAAAGACAAACCTATCAAATAACATGGGCCCAGCTATAGCTCGTTCTTCACTTGCTGGCTTATCTCTGCTTCAACCGTGTTTTTCTCTACCCATCTTTCCTCCAATATGGCAACTTTAATCTCCATTTTGATAACAGAAGGAGATATCACGTTCAAAAACTAAAATGATCCCAGTTTGAACACCCAACTAGTGACAGTTAGGTTCCTGACAAAGTCATCCAATTAAGACAAACCTGGCCATTTACTAAGCAATTTTGGGCAGATGACATGCTAAAATATTAAACTAAGAAACATTAGATGTCCTGTCTTTTTTTTTTTTTAAATGTTCCCTTGCCTGACTAATTTCAAGTTCTCTTGAAAAAAAAAAAAATTCTACCATGCCTTAAGTTCCACTGCACGAAACATGAGCCATATTGAGTCAGTTCTGGCAAAATCTGTAGGAAATGCCAAGAGTAAGTTTTGCTGGGAATGTTGTTTAACAGAATCCCTGAGAAAACATTGATAGCATTAATCTCTAATGGCACAGAGCAAGGAGGCCAAGGAGAGTTAAGAAAATGCTATTATTTCCTCTCCACTGTAAGGCTTCAGGTTCTGCTACAGGAGAAATGTCAGCTGCTGCACTGAAAGCATCACGTCAAAGATAAAGGCAACCAGCAAAGAGAGCTGGCATTTTCCTTCTGATTTTGAAAAAGCCAGCTGGAAATAACACCTGCAATAGGAACACCTTTTCCTTACAGGTATTTCCTTCTAGTTGTGTTCTGCTTGCCTGTCTGCCCATGGTGGCCTGCGGTGCAGACAGTGTAGCAGTTGGGTATTTTTCTAATATCTGTGCAGACAGAACAGTTATGATAATTTGACTGGGGTAGAAGGTTTTTTTATCCACTCTACACAGCTGAACATGACAATACAGGCAGACTTGGGAAGAGAAATACATGTAAGATCACACGTTATGTCAGCTCAAAAGTCCATGCAGCCCATCTCAAACAATTATCTTAACTGGGTATCTGCTAAGGAATGAAATCAAGGTAAGTATATGTCACTTCCCAGCCTCCACCTATTTTCAACTCCAAGTTATTAATCCTGAACAGGCTTCTCTCTCATCTGTCTCTTCTGAAACCTCCATAAGCTTGCAGCATCCCCAGTATCCTCTGGCAAGTTCTACTGGCCTGCTCTTCATCATGTGAAGAACCGCCTTTACTTCCATTTTGAAAGGGTCCCTTGTATCAGAAGTAATAAACACTTGAACCCCTCTGTGCCACCAATGACTCTGCAAATATCCACCAGTTTTCTTCCTTCCAGACCAAGAGCTTACTCATTTCTAATACTGAAGCTCTTCCACCCATGGCTTTTTTCACCTTTTTGTCTTTGTTACATTTCCACTTCGTTTATGTCCTCTCAGAGTATTCAAGAAGTAGGCAAGTCACAGACTTATCTCTGATCTGATACTACCAATTCACAATAATTTATTTCCTTTCTCCCCACCACTGCTGCCAGGAAGCGAGATCTTTCCATGGAACTGCTGTCATCACCCCCAAGACCTTGCTTTTAAGTGGTAAAGATCACATTTTATATGTGAGGGTAGAATTATCCCCTCCCCACATGCAGAATTTTGTGCAGCATTTATTTATACTGAATTGCATCAGCTATTTCATTGCTAAGTGGGTCTCAAAGTCTTTCTTAAATATGTCATAATTATGTCTCTCAAATATTAATATGGCACATAATCCTATATGCTGATGTAGGCTTGAAATTTTAAGGACCAGGTTTGCATGGTGTGATTTGCTATATTTTTAGAAAGGTATTGCAATTAATTATCCCAGAGAGAGAAAATATTGTTATTATTACAGGAAGATATTCAATTCTACTTGCTACTAGAAAAGTACGTCATGATACGAATTTCCAAGAGTTCTCAGAGATTCGTTGCTCTGTTTCTAAAGGAAGTCAGCTGCAACTCAGCCACTTTACCTTGACGCAATACAGAGAACCTTCATTTTTTATGCCAAGTGGAGCAGCTTCAACAGGTAAGAAACTGTTCTTTCACTTTTCCCATACTCCATGTATTACAGAGAGGAACAGATGCTTTTCCTGTTTTACTCTAAGGAAGACACAAGGGTTAACAAAGCAGTTTGTCCATGGTTAACTCTTACTGAGTGTTCTCTCAGCATGGCTATAGGCCAATTAAAAAAAAAAACAGCCCAGAACACTACTTTTACGCCTCCCAAGACAGCTCATGCAAAAAGAGCATCAGGGTTCTCAACTTGCCAAAAAAAGTTCTTCCAGCATGCTTAGAAACAAGAATTTAGGCTCCTGTTAAAAACATTGGTATGTCTGAATTTTACACAGCTCCTCGGTCTCACCGTACACAACCTATAGTTAAGCGGTGGAACACTTTGCTACAAGACACTGTCTAGGCTGAAAGTTTACAAAGGTTCAAAGGAAAAGTCAGACAAGTTCACAAAAAATTCAAGGGGTTTTAAAGTACAATCTGAACAGTACAATCTGGTCCTATCCAATAAGACCTCAGACCTTATCTAGAGTAATTAATAATTTCTGTGTCGGCACCAAGACTGATAAATAACGTAGAGACTCCCGTGCCGGCCTGTGCCATTTCTACCCACAAGCAGGAAATGCAGCCTGGAAGATGCTTTCAGATTCAGGTCTTTGCAGCTGACTGGTTGGACCAACCTGCAACAATCAGGCTGGACAGTTATCTGCTGGTGATTACGGAAAGACCGTGGAATGTCTAGGTTGCTTTCCCAGCTTTATCCCAACAGTTATGTGCTTTACAGGACAAGCCAGTTCATTTCTTTATACCTAGCTTTCCCCACTGGGAAAGCAGTTGCGCATTAAACCAGAAGAAAGTTGCAATCATAACACATAATCTTTTTTCTGTAGTTATGAAAGCAGGCGGATGTCTTTTCTCCCTGTGTTATTCTGGATTCTTCTTTAACAGCTCTGAAAACGTAAAGCCATCTGGTAGAAGCTATGCCTTGACTGCACACCTGTGCTTGAGCTGGAGTGGGGAAAAGTTCAATAAGGATTATACTGTAGGTGCCAGAACGTCTCATTCCTTCCAGAAATATCGCACAGATTTAATATTCCTCCCCACTTTCAGAACTTTACTCAGAACATACTCAGAACAGATTAAAAAGACAAAGCAATTTCTGGAGAGCACAAAGCCCTTGCTGCTAGGCGCACAGCAAAAGTTTCCACGAATCTCTGTTGATCCTGGACCTGCGCTCGCAAAGCTATATTGATTCAGGACAAAAATAGGCCTTTGGCTGGGCACCGTGGCTTTCCATAGATATCTACTCATCAGTAAGCCAAAGCAAACTGTACTAACAGTGAGAAAACAGCATTCTGAGCAACTAGACAATACCAAGCTTGGTAATGTCTGCAGCTGCAGGGACCATACAGTCAAGTGCATTTAGGGAGTACTGTTGGGATTGTATCTCTGATTATTTCCTTATCTACCCCTTCCTTTAGAGTCAAGAAAATAAGCAAGCTATGTATGCAGGACACACAAAGAAGAAGCTGCCAACCTGCAGAAGTTCTGAACAGGAGAAGCTACGTAGGTCACTAATGAGTCTTTTTGTATAGCATGGCACCACTTCACCGCTGCTGATTAACTCACTTCAGTCGTCCTTGCAAGGACACACGCTCCTTAAGTACTCCCTGGAGTTAAGCAGTGTAAAATATGGGATCTCCCCCATATTTTAACCTTATTACACTAAGGCTGCTTGCCATAATCTAGCACTGGCGTTATGCCACTGACTTTAGCTTAAATCCTTCCCCAAAGCAGCTCTCTTCTTGCTCCTACCTCTTTATCAACACAATGCCCTGCAGTTTCTCCTCCAAGTCCGTGCTCAGCCAATGCCCTAGCACGGTACTAAGAATGCAATGTTTTTAAAGGTATCACCATTGGAATTAAAGATAAACCCCAAACTATCTGCAGACAATTATTTCCTAGCCCACTGGCATTCTCTGCTCCTTCCTTCTTTTCACCTCCACCATCATCTGTAAGGCTTTGAAAGATGCATCATTCTCTCAAAGGGCAGAACGCAGAAGCTGCGCAAAACCCCAGATGTTATTTCAGAGCAGGACTATAAATGTAAAACCTTGCAACATTTCAAGTTAGGTGACTAGTTCCCCTTTTATGGCGTCTTTGATTCTCGTAGTTAATAATTGTGTAGGTTTCATGAGTGTTCAACAGCTGGCACAAAGCACCGTGGGATTTTTCAGCATTAAACAATCTGCGTGAGATACAATTTCCTTCTAAACCCCTCGTCTCTTTATTAATCCGTCAAAATGAAGCAATGCAATATCTAATCTATGTTTAGCTGCTCTCAAAATCCTTCTCTCTAAGACATTAGTCACACTTAGAAGCCCGCTCTCTTGAAAAACCATGAGCACTTCCGTTCTGGCTGGTAGTGATAATGCGTCACCTGCAAGAGTAAAGTAAAAAGTATTCCCCAATAGGAGCAGAATCTCTTCAATAGCATGTGCTTTTGCAGAGGTGGAAAAAGCAATTCTTCTTCAAAAAAAACCCTCAACATATAACCAAGAAGCTTCAATAGGTATAGCAACTTTCAACAGCAAGTTGTGTAATCCAACATTCACCATTTCCTTGTCTCCCATGAAAATCTGTCAGCACAGCAACCGAATTCACAAAGAGAAAGAAGGTTAGGTATTTCTCATCATGAAATTTAAACTAAGCAAGAGGCCTGGGTTTGGGCAAAGATGAAGACAAGTAAGAAAAGTAGGCTCTTCCTTGAAGAACAGAATGCATCATATGAACGTCCAAGAAAATCAGATGGCGTTTCCATTTCCTGCAAACAGGAATATTGTAATCATCAATCCCATCCTGAAATGAATACTGCAAGGCTATAAATGCTTCTCATTATGTACAGAAGCAGCCCCAGCCAAACCCCAGTGTTCTAGCCCCTCTACAAAAGAGGGTTGGTTAAAATCCAAACCCAGACTTGCAAGCTGACTGTTTAAGTGGCCAGCTTTACAGGCAACGTCACCAAGCTCTGGGGTGGCTGAAGCGGACTGAGTTTTCGGTTTCGGCAGGGTCACTGCTGCGTAGAGCTCTGAATCTCAGACTTGTGTTGTTCCACATCAGTTTCAGCTAAGCAGTCATTTGCACAAGAAAATGTTCCAGAGCTCAGTTTCCGTTCTCCACTGAAAGCTACTGCCTGAGAGCAAACTACAAAAGACAGATGTACTCGGGCAACTTCCTTAGGGTGTGCTGAACTGGGATGTTCATCAACCCAACCCGCACTACAGTTAAGGTCGTAACGTCATGCTCAGTATATAACACTGGAGTTGGCCAGAGGGAGGGAATCGCTGCTCGGGGACGGGCTATCGATCACCACGTGGTGAGCAACTGCTGCATTATACATCGCTTCATCTGTATATTTCTTTATCAGTAATTATTATTTTCTCTTCCTTTGCTGTCATATGAAACTGTTTTTATCTCAGCTCACAAGTTTTTCCTTATTCTCTCCCCCATCCCAACAGGGGGGGAAGGGGGTGAGTGGGAGAGCAGCTGCATGGTGCTTAGTTGCCAGCTGGGGATAAACCATGACAGCTACATTTAATAAACGTTTACTGATAAGTCCTTCTCCAGTGTCAACATCTCCTCTGCATACTCAGACTGAAAAAAAAAGTTTCCTTTGTAGACCTCCATGCCACTGTCTTCATTACACCTATACTATTATTTCTGAGCTACACAGTGAGTGCCCCATGTAACAGGGTATAGCACTGAAGACAATCTCATACTTAGGCTGAATGTAAAAAAATCAAATCCTTTTGACGTAAAAGCCAAACTAGTTGAGCAGAACTCCAAAGCCCTTACTCCTTCAGTGTTCCCTTCATTTCCCTTCTTATGATGAGAATGTCTGTTCATGAGAATGAACCTTGGTTCAACCTCAATTTTCATAACTTTCAGTAACTCCCTCCAAAAGAATTGTTATCCGAAAACAGTATCCATGTACTTCTTGAAGGTTATGCAATGCCACAAGTGATTCAAACAGATGAGGAATTCTGGCTATTCATTGAGGGCAGGATGTCCGACAAATCATAACTATCAGTGATGTATTCACCACTGCAGGACTTAAGCATCCTTCAAAGTATGCAAGTCTTCTGCAGTAGAAGTTTAAACCAAAATTACTTCATATGCATTATTTCATTCTATTCCAATTCATTTCGATGATGCTCCACCACGATATCCGAGTACAAAGTCCCGTACCACCACTGACAAAGGCAGCACTACCTTCAGTGTGGTAACTGGGCTGCAGTAGCACCTTGGGACTGAATCTAGAACTGTGCCCCTGCTCTGCTAGCTCTTGTAGAATGGAACAAAAGGCAGACTCGTGCCAAATAAGTCAGGACTACAATTCCTATGGTGCATTTGTGAAAAGTGATTTGCTTGTAATCACTCGGTAGGTTAATACAAAGTGGGATTCAGCCAAGCTACAGTGCTTAATTCACTCGTGCTTATAAGATGCTTTGAGATCCAGTAATAGCTGATTTCTAAGAAGGACATGAGATTAAAGTAGAAGCTTTAAGATTGTCAAAATGCAACAGTTGACATTTGCTTCCACAAAGATCTACTTGGGAAACAGTTCCAGAGCCAGTACTTTAATGGCTTACATACTGTATTATTTTCAAAAGCCATTAGGGCCTTCAAAATCCCACAGTGGTTATTTGGCATGACTGGAGAACTTTGATGCCAGAAAAACATTCTGCTCGCCAGGATGAGGTAGGGAAGGCTCCTCTTTAACTAAGCTGGTAACCAGTTCTCTTAAGGAAGGACTCTAACTTCATTATTCAAAACCACTTCCTTGAGGATAAGAAAGAGAAAATTTAGCATGTGAGAAGCCCAGTCAAAAAGCAAACACTCAAACCTGCAGTATCGGATCAGAGGGAAGCTTTCAATCTGGGTTTCAGAGACCACTTATTGAATAGATGTGGGAAAACAGTTTTGGATTTTTTTTTTAAACCTGTGTTAACAAGAGGTAAAAACCACATTGAGATGATGTCAAAAGTACTTAGATTGTTCTTCTATTTCAATTTCCTTTCAAAAAGAATACAGTTAACTCCACTGTACAGAAAGGTCATGCCAGTATTTATAAAGTTGTTTACAAGATTCTGCTTTAAATACACATCTTGCCTCCCAGTTCCATCACCACCTACATTGGTGTTAATTTTAAAAAGTTCAAAGTTCATCAAAATCAGTATTATCATAGTGACATCACATCCTGATAAAGATCAAAACTGACATCTCTGATTATTTAATTCCAGCTACTTATGCCGTACCATTAAAACATATTTAGCCATTCACTTTCTAAAAAGAAGGAAAAAAAAAAAAAGAAAGTTAAGCCCTGTATACAGATTTAAACAGCTGCTAAACTCACATCAACTTGTGATGGGCTCAAAGTTTAAAAGAAATAAAATAAATGTGGTACTTTTTTATTTTCCCAATTCAGTAGGTTTTTTTCATGGAGCTCACAGACAGAAGAACCAAAACACGAAGAGAAGTTACAAAATTTGGAAGTCCAGATTATACGGAAGTCTCAAGAGATCCCTCCAGTTTGGATTAGCCCAAACTCCTAGGTGCTCATTTCAGTGGAAACATTATGGTTTTACTCCTTCTTACTCACATTGCTTTTGCATCAGTGCATGTATCTCAATCAATTTTCAAACAACGCTATGAGGTAAAGAATCAGATCCTTTAAGTTCAATATGTCATATATATAATGTATTCTCCTTGCAACTCAAGTCCAGGATTTCAGTGACTCACTCAAACCATGTAAAGCTTAGGGGAAAACGGCTTCATCTTTCTATTCCATGCCTTTCCTCAGCACTTTGAGTCAGCAGAAGAAACCTCATTCCCTATCAATTAATTACCTTCAGAATTTGCAATAAGCTTTTCTATGGAAGCCCTTTGAGAAGAGGTGTAACAGTGTGAGCTGCAGAAGTGCAGAGGTTGCAGTAAATGTGCGGGTTGATGAAGCACTAGATGGCACCCTAGGATTCAGCTCTTCACAGGTCTTTACAGCCCACTTCTCACCCTGATTTGAAAACAAGACAGGTACCTGAATTTTATTCAGGTCAAGAATGAGGATTTTTTAATTCTTTACGTGAGAATTTGTCTTAGGAAATAACATCTAATGTAGTAGTGCCAGACTACAAAAACCAAAATTAAATCATTGTTCTATTCTACATAAGCAAATGTAGAATTCTTCCTTTAAACAAGAAAAGTGTAGAAGTGAGCAAGCAGTTCCATTACTGCTCGCAGTTTAAACGCAGCCTTTCACTTAGAGAAAAATATTATGTTGACATGTTTCTTTTCTTCTTGCCACTCAACAGCCAAGAAAGTTGTAATTAATTTCTGGAAATCCACCTTGATGCTTCTGTAAGGGCTAGGGAAGCCAGCAGAGGTGATGGTATGCAAAGATTTAGTTGTCCTAAAACAACATTGTCTTTGTGTGTTTTGCCAAACAAATTAGCACGCACATATTTCCAGTGTGTTAGGAGGCAAAGAGGCACTGTTATCTCTAGACAGCATACTGATAAGAAAATTCAGGGTTTGAGCAATTAAATGATAGAGTCAAAACCAGAGAGGAAATCTGCGTTGGAGCAAGGAAATGAAGCCATTCCAGGTCACTAACCTACCCAGGAGGCAGTCTCTCCCTCTTGCTCCCAGCAAGTCTTAGGACTTGCTCAAAGTGCAGGTCAAACAACTGGTAGCAGGCAAATTCCAGTTGGGACTCATACAGAGCATCAAAGGATTTGGAATAAGGTAGCTGGCCTGTAGGTGGATCATGGCATCCTCTCCAGAACACTGTCATACAACCAGTATTTTCCTTTTCTGAAGCAAGGGCAATACAGGGTGTTCTATCCTGTCTCTGAATTATTGCTATGAAACTATTATGGCAGAGAAAGAGCAATACCAACCAAGAAGATGCACACAGAAATTAGGTACTTTCTAGATCACTGAAAGAATAAATTGACCACAGCAGACACACAACACAAAGTTATTTTATGGTGGCATTATGGAAAACAAGACTAGCAGATAAAGAATGGCTTAGGAAGCAGAGAAACTGGAAGGAAAAACATCATACGAGCAAACCCAAATGTGCCATGGTATTGTTTAAAATAATAAGAAGCGGAGAAATCTAGGCCTTGTTAAAGTTTATATTAGAAGATTGAAATTGATTTTACAAAACCCACTGAAGTTACACCAGGGTACATGAGGTCAGAATTGGACCCAAAGAACCTAATCTCTCACCATATCAACAAGTTAGCAGGTGGTCAAGACAGTCCAGCTGGAGAACAGGCTCGAATTTTCAGTGAGCTAATACACACTAATCTTTCACTTCTGCAGACCTGGATTCAAAACTTAAGATCATGAACTAAAATTAGTCTGCTGGTTTCATTCTAGTCCCCATTTGTGCACAGCACAAAAACACCATAAAAAGTGTGATGACTGGCAATCTCTAAGACAGGCCCAGTTCTGGAAGAGCAGGAAACGTTGTAAGTTAGGACTGGAGCACACTGGCACAGCTGTGTGTGGAATTTCATACTCTCTGCCCACGTTATGCTTGCCAAAGCCAAATGTTTTTTCTCCTTGACTTCTGCAAGTGCCACATTCATGCTGAAAAAATAAGAAGAGAGAAAGGAAAGAAAAGAAATACAGGATGAATCATTGCAGTCACTGGAACCAACACTGCACTGATTCACACCCTGTCCATCTGCAGTGAAGGCAGCAATAGGGTATATTGCAGAGAGTTTATTTACAGTATCTAGTTTGGGGTTTGGTTATTTTTTGGGTTTTTTTGTTTACTGGGGGATTGGGTTGTTTTTTTTGTTTAACATAGTACATAGCTTCTTCTTGTCCCATAATAACGGTGCCCATTGCTAAACTGGCTCTATAACTTTTGAACTAGACTAAGTCAAAGTACTGTAAAACTAGAAGATTCTCCACTCCAGTGACTGTCCCAGATTAGCTGACTAGCGACCCAACCTGGAAACATACCTGAATTTATCATTTAAATATTTAAAATATTCATAATTATCCATGACATTTCACTGGATGAACTCCAGCCACATGAAACAAAGATAATCAGCCACACATCAGTAAGAAAAAAAAAATCACATCCAACTCATAAGTCTAAGATAACATTATGTATTAATACAGGCAGTTGAATTCAATAGTTGGAATCGACAAGAAGGGCTCCTGAATTACGCCCTGAACTCCCTCTCCTTCTAAAACCATTTAGTATCAAGACAGATTTTTTGTGAGTAAAATTTCTCCTAAACTTCCAGCCAAAACCGGCAGTGAAAAATAAGGTCTTCAGTAACACATAAGGTAACACGAAAATGAGCGTTTTCAGGCAGTTATGAGATCTTTAAGATAGCGATGAAGGAACCCACAAGACTGAGTTAAAAGGAAATAAGAAGGAATCAACTGATACAGGAGCTGAATGAATTGTTCTATTCGAGAGTTATCAGCCATAAATGACTCCTCAACATCACAGACTGAATGAGACTAGCTGACTGAAATGAAATAAAGCAGGACCGTGACTTTTGCCAGCAAAAATACAAAAGCCAGATAACAGTAGCGGCAGTAGTTGCTGTTAATCACAGGAAACAGTTTTTCTCCTTTTGTCAAAGCAGCCATTTTCCCCAAAAGCAATTCTCATTCCGAGGCCAAGGTGGTGCTCAAATATAGTGAGTAACCACCACCTTTCTCAGAAAGTACCTGCTTCAACTCTACCCCCTCCAGTGCATTCAAGCTGGGAAAGAACCCCACCTACTCTCCAGAGAAGGACTTGGGCTTCTGTGCAACGGAGCCCATATACATGTAGCTACTGACATAAAAGTGTGCACAGTCAAAACTAGCAGATTAAAAATGAAATGTGCTGCGAATTTACCAGTTTATCTATAGATTACATTTTCTAAAAAAAGCTTTATGTTCCTCGTTTGGATTATATTTTGAGAATATAACTCTATTTAAGCAGCTTTCTGTTAACTTCTAGATACACGTGACTATGTCTCCAGCTAAAGTCTTGGGTCTTCACTGACAGTTGTTTGGTCTTTATATCACTATATAAAGACTGCTTCCATTCCTAAGATACCAGAAAAGGGGTTCAACAAGCACCAATACGAAGCCTGAATTTCCCTCCCATTAATGTATTCATACACTGAGAAGTCCTTATTAATGGGGTGGATTTCACTGGCTATCGCTATGTCTTGTAGGCTCCACAGCTCTACAAACTTACTTCTCGGGAAGAGGAGAGCCTAAGGCAGGTGCCTGGGACTGCAAAGCAGAAAGAGACAGTTCTGTTTGCGTAGCTACAAAAAAACATGGAACAAGTACAAAAAAAACCTGAAACTGACCTCAGAATTGAGGTATTTAAGCTGCGCATTTGCAACACGCTCGCTCTGTTCCCTTTCAATTTTCTTAAGTCATATGCATAGAAAATAGGGAAATAAATATATGCTTTCTGCAGGTTGAGCAGGATGGACAGTGGGACAGGATTTTCTGTGGTCCTATCTAAATGAGCACAGATAACGCTTTGTTTCTCAGAAATGGTTCCAAGTGAAAAGTCAAGAGATTTTTGGATACATCTGAAAGTAAAACTTGCAATGATAAAAATGGACAACCCCATTCTGGAACGTTCAGATTTTATTTCAGGTTCACAGTTGTTCATAATCTTGTCTCGATGCAATACAGGAATATAGAGAAGAGATGAAGCTTTCGAGAACAGAAGCCAAGGAGTTTTACTGATGACCTAATTAGACAATGCAATCAAAATCCCACATAACTCCCTAGAGAAAGCCCCAAACACAACACTGTCAAGGTGAAAAAAATCAGAGACCTAGACTTTAAGAAATATTTTCAGTTTATATGGCAGGAAACCCTGCCCGGTAGCAGCTCCCTCCTCAGTCCCCTCAGTGCATAACAGTTTTTGCGGAGCAGCTTTTGGCTAATTCACACCATTCTACCTCAAATGCTTACACAGGTGTGAGCTGCTGAAAAAACTTTTGCAGACAGCTGCAGCAGGAAAAAAATATATATCCTCAGACTACAGAGCAAAAGCAAAGCAGGGAAGAAAGGAAAAAATCAATTGACTTCTGCTACCAAGTAAAAACTTTACAGCTGTTTTAAAAAGGTACTGAGCTACCAATTTGCTTTTCTATCACACCAGTTATTAAACACACTCCTGGCTTTAATAACTATTTTCTGCTCCAACCATTTGTGTAATACAAAGAGGAATACAGGGCAAGCAAAACTTGTTTAATTAGACATGCTGTTTGCTAAGCACTCAGAGGAAGTTACAGAATTGTGTGTTTCACCATAATGATATTTAATTTCATGAAAATTTTCTTAAAATAGGATTTGTTTCCCTTACATGACATGAACATATTGTTCATGCTAATTACAGCTGATTCACACAATAAAGCAGCTACCGTAAAACACGGACATGTGAACAAGTTAGCACAGAGTGAAGTAGGTTATGAACCTTTAGGGTACATCACCTGTGCTGTGGTAACGCCGTGTAAATGTTTTCATCCCATGGTAAATTAAAAGTAGCTGATCCTTATTCAAAGAGCTGTTGAAAGAATTTCTGCTCCTTTGCCAGCTAGTCCTCTGGCTTGGAACAGATGTGGTCAGAAACTATACGAGACCAAGTCCTGGCAGGAACTACAAATCAAGATACTCCCATTAAGCAAGAAGCAAATACCAACCCTACTTAAAGCACTGTAAACCGTATCACAAGCTTCAGTGAAAACCCAATTTGCTTGCTCCTTCTGGGTTTGTTTCTTAGAAACTACTTATTCAATGCTTAGAGAAGTGACCTGGCCATTAATCCAACATTTGTGTGGTTGCAACACAACAGACATTTCAGAAAACTTTGGTCCAACAGAGTGCTTTAACTCAACTTGTTTCTTTACAGACATCTTGACATATGGAGAGCATTATCCTCGCGGCTCACGATGACCTACGCTCTACATGACTGGTGCTGTTATAACAGCAAGATACACCTATGTATAGAAAGCAGAAGTGAAGAGCAGGTTGAGTGCGCACACAGATACATGGATAAAGTTTCCAGCACTCTCTAAGGAATTTTGACATACAAAATAAACAATTATAATGAGTAAGAGAGTTATCTGAATATTCCTAGATTACCCCATACATGTTTTTCCCTCCTATGTGTAACATTTGGAAAACAGCAGTAGTACTTACTGGAATGAGGCATTATTTCGGCAAGCTTGGGATTGTGTCTAATATAACTAAACATGAAGTGCCTGGAACAAGTCTTCTGATAACTCAACAAGAATATTATTACCTGCTATCGATCCAAGAACTGAGCTAAAATTTGGAAATTTGAGTTATTTCAGTTACAAAGAAAAGTATTTGAACTTCCACTGCTATGATTCTAGATTTCAAAATAAGTTTCAGATATTCCCTTTATCTTTTCTCAGAAGCAACAGTTATAGTGTTGTTACACCTTGTTTCATTTGAAACACGATCTATCGCAAAAAAATACAACCTAAAAAACCAATCACCTACAAATCACCTCCTTCATCTGAGCCACATTATATTCAGTCATTAAATGCTTTAATATCTGACATTTCCATGAAGATACTAGTCATAACAAAATACCAGTTCATTCATTCACTGTCATAGTTACCCAGATTTCTTCTTAAATTCAAGAAATCCATTTTGAAAACCAGTTTGAGTTTTGGATGGGCATAAATCTCTAGACAGTGCCTTTATCTGAAGCCAATTAGACAACTCAGTTTTTGAACTTTTCTTTAGTTGTATTAGATACTCCAGCCTAGTAACTCTTGCTGAACCTGTACCACACAGAGCAAAGATCTCATCACACATTCAAAGTTTGACTTAACATGTGCCCTAGAACTAGGTCTTTTATGAACTATACTGTCAGGTCCCTGAGGAGGAAAATGGGTACAGTACTCCTCCTGCTGCTGTTTAGACTGAACATCACGTCCCTAGATCTGGCCAACGGCATCCCAGCAGCACAAAACTTCCTGCACTAGACTCAGCTTCACTCAGTGGGAAAATTAATAATGGAGAATAAAAATAAAACTTTTTTTTTTTTTTTAAGTGCTTGAGAAAGTGAGCATGTCTTTAGCTGTCAGCTTAATTATTCCTGTTCGGAATTAATTTGCTGTTTTTTTCCACAACTACAGCTTTCCAAAGCCCACACAAGAACAAATTACACGTGGGATGGGGGGGTGGGGGGGG